>NC_062280.1:157359278-157662309 GCF_902655055.1 Lutra lutra
CTTCTCTTTGTTGGTCTCTCTTCATTTTTGTATCTCTGAGTTTTTCTAGTTCAAACCTCTCCAGAAACTCCTCTCCCACAAACTATATTCTTGCTAAAAGCCTTACTAGTAAGTTCACTTAGTTATTGTTTATTTGACAGTAATTTTCTTGATAGATATCCATAGCTTTGTTAATATTAAATAACTTGCAGAGAAATAATATACCAAATTACACTTTCACAATTTTATGTAAAACCCGTATTATATACTTGCTTTCAGTATTATCAGAAATGGATGTTTTTAATTTCACTATATCTATTTTTATTCTATGGAAATTTCTATATATGACCTATTTTTATATTTAACATTACTTCCTCCAGTTGAATTAATAAGTTTAAGTTTAACTGCAAGAACAACAAAAAAACAATGAAAAAGGAACTAGAAAATTGAATATACTTGTCCCAGTCTTTTTATAGGATATTGTCTCATATTATCACATTTGAACCTGCAGATGTTTAACAGACCTTTTTTTTTTTAGAAATTGTAAATATTCACTATACATTTTTAATAATATTGAAAAAACAGGAACTGATAAAAATGTTACAGTCGATGTACTGCAGTGGTAAAGCTCTTTCTGTCACAAAATAATGTACTAAGAAAAAGCCATTCCTTTACATTTGCATGTACTATTAATGACTATTTATGAGATTAAGAAGGTCAGTGTCTTGTTTTCATAAATGCCAGGATTTATGGGGTTGCCTGGGTGGCTCAGTTAAGTGTCTGCAGGTCATGATCCCAGGGTCCTGGGATGGAGCCCCACATCCCCCTACCTGCTCAGCAGGGAGCCTGCTTCTCCCTCTTCCTCTGACTGCCACTCCTCCTGTTTGTGCATTCTCTCTCTCACTAATAAATAAATGAAATCTTTTTTTAAAAAATTCTAGGATTTATGTGAGAACAGTGATAGTGGGAAGTATAGCAAAATTTAAATCAAACAGAAAAGAGGCCTCACAAAAATAATAGGTCTTATATTATCTAAGTATTATCATAAGTAATTAGTAAACCATTTATTTTTATTCATTTCTAGATCAGTGAGCCATATAACAATTCAATTGAATTCAATTCGGGCACATTATAAAAACTTGAATAAAAATAAATATTAGCATTACCTTGGGTATGAAAAAGCCAATACCCCTATTTTTATTCCTAAATTTTCAAAAGCTTAAGCTAAATAAATGATTATTTTTAGCATCTAAAGTGCATTATCAATCTAAGCAAAGAAAAAAAAAAGGGAGATGATAACCAGGAAAATTTAAAATACTACTGTGTTTTTCCCTTTTATATCCTTGAGTATAATTTTACTCTGCACCCACTTTTTAAAAAAAAATATGCTCTAATATAAAAATGCATGACTTTTTTCCCTTTGGGTTAATAGAATATGGCTTTTTAAAATTTTATTAAGTTTTTTATTTTACTTTCCAATATAGTTAACATACAGTGTTATATTAGTTTCGGGTGTACAATATAGTGATATAACAATTCTATGCATTACTCAACACTCATAATGATAAGTGTACTCTTAATCCCCTTCACCTATTTCACCCATTCCCCATGTACCTCCCCTCTGATAACCATCTGTTTTCTCTGTAGTTAAGAATCTTGGTTTGTCTCTTTTTTCTGCCTTTGTTTGTTTTTGTTTCTTAAATTCACATATGAGTGAAATTATATGGTATTTGTCTTTCTCGATTTATTTTGCTTAGGATTATCCTCTCTAGATCCATCGAAGTTGCTGCAAATAGCAAAATTGCATGCTTTTTTATGGCACATAATATTCAATTGTATATATATATATATACCACCTCTACTTTCACCACTCATCTATCTAGGGACATTTAAGTTGCTTCCATAATTTGGCTATTGTAACTAATGCTGCAATAAACATAGAGCTGCATATATTTTTCAAATTAATGTTTTGTATTCTTTGGGTAGATGTCCACTAGTGCAATCACTAGGTCATAGGGCTGTTCTACTTTTAACTTTTTGAGGAATCTCCATACTATTTTCCTCAGTTTGCATCCCCACCAACAATATGCAAGGGTTCTTTTTTTCTCTACATCCTCTCCAATACTTATTGTTTCTTGTGTTTTTCACTTTAGCCATTCGTACAGGTATGAGGTGACATCTCCTTGTAGTTTTGGTTTGGATTTCCCTAGTGATGAGTGATGTTGAGCATCTTTTCATGTGTCTGTTGGTCATCTGAATGTCTTGTTTGGGGAAATGTCTGTTCATGTCTTCTGCCCATTTTTTAATTAGATTATTTGTCTTTTGGTGTTTAGTTTTATAAGTTTTTTATATATTTTAGATACTAACCTCTTATTGGATATGTCATTTGGAAATGCTTTCTCCCATTCAGTAGGTTCTTTTAGTTTTATTAGTTTTCTCTTTTTTTTCTTCTAGTTTTTAGTTTTTTCTTTTTAGTTTTGTTTTTTCCTTTTCGTTAGTTTCTTTTGTTGTACAGAATCTTTTTATTTTGATGTAGTCTCAATAGTTTATTTTTGCTTTTGTTTCCCTTGCCTCAGGAGACATATATAGAAAATTGTTAAAGCTGATGTCAAAGAAATTACTGCCTGTGTTCTTTTCTAGGATTTTTATGGCCTTAGGTTTCATATTTAGGTTCTCAGTCCATTTTGAGTTTATTTTTGTGTATAGAAAGTAGTTCAGCTTTATTCTTTTGCATATAGATATCCAGTTAGAACATGACACACACACACACACAGATATATATATATATATTCTGAAGCTTTAATATTTTATAATGCCAAAATACATCAAAGAAATTTTATCTTTGCATTTTGTACATATTTACATTTTTAGGAAGGATTTGAAGTTTTAGACAGTGATATCACAATCCTTTCCAAAGCAATACTTGTTCTATTAGTGGGTAGTTTCAAAAGATTATGAATGATAATTTTAAGTTAATGTGTGAGTTATTTTAAAGTGCCATGTATAAGAAGAAAGGAAATCTCAGTGACAGTCATAAATAAAAACATTTTGACTAAAATATCTATTTTCATCTTTCCCCTGAGTGTTACCTTACCTAGGTATGACCTTAAAGCATGTGAGTTCATCATAACTTAACAATATAAATAAAATAAAAATTTTAACAAATTCAAAAAATTAAATTCACTAAAATAATTCTTGTTTCCTTTCTTCCTACATAAATATTTATTTCCTACCTTCTTTTACAGGTGTTAAAAGAACATAAAGTATAAACAACCTCTTACAATATTCCAAATTTAGACAAAAGCACCTTCTTTAAGATATGAATGTAGTATGGTACATACGTCAGCCAGTGCCAAAAGAGTGCTTCTCATTCCAGTCATTCTCCCCTATTTCCTCAGAATGGGTCAACATGAGGGAATTTTATCAGAAAGATCCTCCTAATACACTGTGATGTCAGTTTAAAAAAAAAACAAACAGAGAGAGAATTAAGGGCTGTAAATGTACTTCAGTATTCATTTCTTCCTTTTAGTAATCAAATTGCATATCCCCTAAGCATTTACTAGGTCCTCGCTTCCTCTCTTTCTCTTTTAGAAAGTTGTAACTTGGGACGCCTGGGTGGCTCAGTTGGTTAAGCAGCTGCCTTCGGCTCAGGTCATGATCCTAGCGTCCTGGGATCGAGTCCCGCATCGAGCTCCTTGCTCATCAGGGAGCCTGCTTCTCCCTCTGCCTCTGCCTGCCATTCTGTCTGCCTGTGCTCGCTCTCTCTCCCTCTCTCTCTGACAAATAAATAAAATCTTTAAAAAAAAAAAAGAAAGTTATAACTTAAAGTCATGATAAAGAGCCAGCTTAGAGCATACAATGGACATCAACTAATTTAGAATTAATAAGCAAGTTGAATGAAACTAGGTCCCTGAATGACATCATAGAATTGAGTTGACTGTGCATTGTTTGAGACTGTTTGCTAATAAATATAATAATGCATTTGTTCACAATTCTGTACAGATGTATTTTGGAAATGTTTTGACATATTTGACATATAAAAAGCTTTGACATATTTTGGAAATGTTTGTAGATCAAATACTGTGACTAAAGCTGTTAAAATTTTTCTTGTAATTAACCATTTAAATTCATTTCCCCAAACACTGCTTATCAGGGTTTTATCTAGCTTTTTTGAAAGTTAGAGTATACACCTTCCTTAGTAATCTACCCATAATGAAGATTTGAGAAGTCATGTTTTAATAAGAAATGAAGAGAATAGGGGGGTTATGGACATTGGGGAGGGTATGTGCTATGGTGAGTGCTGAGAAGTGTGTAAACCTGGAGATTCACAGACCTGTACCCTTGGGGATAAAAATATATTATATGTTTATAAAAAATAAAATAAAAAAAAAGAAATGAAAAGAATATATACATTTATTACATTTCCAGGTTTTATGCTTTCCTATTTTGAGAGAGGGAGGAAAGGAATGAGAATTTAGGAAGACTGGAAAAAAAATAATTTAAAACTGTTTTCTAAAAGTATAGAATAAGTTAATCATTCATTGGCCCAAGCTGAAGTAATATTGCTCATACTGATGTTAAGTTAGCCTTTAATTTAACTTAAAAACTCAATAGCTAATTAATTCCAATGATTTTACACCATATTCTTCATCAATATTATCATATAGTAGAGACTTTCAACAGAGTTAAAATAAAAGAATTTGTGAGAGTAATGCCAAAAAATGGGCACTGGTGATTTAAAGAATGCTCTAAATATATAGTGTGTTTAATGATTAACTCTTAAACTTTAGAGTTCTAATTTGTTACATAATTACTAATGAATACAAAGGTGACTTGTTTTTGCTATATAATGAATTTCTTAGAGGTGTGAATTTAACCACAAAACAGGGTGAAATCAATTTTCGATTACATATGATATCACCAAAGACTTTATATCTTTCAATACATTTAATTGCCTATTTCAGATGAGAGAAAGATAATGGTTTATATGGAAAATGAAATTAGTTCTCGCAGAGATCTTTTTATATAATAGATGGGCTGGTATCTTAAGTCTGCATATATTGCTTTAACAAAATCCCACAGACTTTGTACCTTGTAAAAACAGAAATGTATTTCTCACAGTTCTAGAGGCTACGAAGTCCATGATCATGGTGTCAACATGGTTGCATTCTGGTGAAAGCCCTATTCCTGGCTTCTAGCTGGCACCCTTTATTATATCCTCACATGGCAGAAAAGGCTACGGAGCTCTGTAGGATGCTTTTATAAGAGCATTATTCTTATTAAGGAAGGCTCTACCGTCATGACCTAAGCACCTCCCAAAGTTCTCACCTCCTTAAGTCATTTCATCAGACATTCAGATTTCAACATATGGATGTGGTGGGGACACAAACATTCAGACTATACCAGCTGGTATTAAATAAACTATCTAGCAATATTCAACCAGATAAGTTCAAACATGAGATATTAAACTTAATCAAATGACATAAAAATGGCCAGCAGACCCACGGAAAAATACTTAACATCACTCAGTAGCAGGGAAATACAAATCAATACCACAAGATAGCACCTTACACCAGTCAGAATGGCTAAAATTAACAAGTCAGGAAAGGCCAGTTGTTGGGGAGGATGTGGAGAAAGGGGAACCCTCTTACACTGTTGGTGGGAATGCAAGATGGTGTAGCCACTCTGGGAAAAAATATTTTCCTCAGAAAATTAAAAATAAAGCTACCCTATGATCCAGCTATTACACTACTAGGTATTTACACAAAGGATACAAAAATACTGATTTGAAGAGGTACATTCACCCCAATGTTTATAGTAACATTATCGATAATAGCCAAATTATAGGAAGAGCTCAAGGCCCATTGACTGATGAGTGGGTAAAGATATTGTTGTATCTTTGTGATAGCTATATATCTATATCACATATATATGGAATTATATATACATATATGTGTATATATATAATGTATATATGCATATATACATTATATGTATGTATGTATAAAATATATATAATGAATATTATGTGGTATATATATGTGATATATATGTATATATATAATGTGATATATATGTGAAACATATATAATGGAATATTACTCAGCGATAAAAAAGAATGAAATCTTGCCATTTGTGACAATGTGGATGGAACTAGATAGTATTAAGTTAAGTGAAATAAGTCAGTCAGAGAAAGACAAATACTATATGATTTCAGTCAAATGTGGAATTTAATAAACAAAATAGAGGAACATAGTGGGGAAAAAAAGAGAGAGGCAAACCATAAAAATGACTCTTAACTATAGTGAACTAACTGAAGGTTGCCGGAGGGGAGGTGGGTTGGGGAATGGGTTAAATAGATAATGGGTATTATGAAGGGCACTTGTCATGAGCACTGGGTATTGTATAGAATTTTTTCACAGTGCAATTTAAAAAAGAAAAAATGCATTTGTTAATTCTTCAATTGACCTAGAATCACTTTTTAGCATTATAATAAAAAGCCATAACCACTAACAATGATTTACTCCAAAGAGAGTCAATAATTTTAAATGTTATTTTTCTGGATCTAGAAATCATTAGTGAAATTAAAAAAAAAAAAAAAAACTACCAGAAACCTCTTAATATACTTTTTTTTAGGTTTATGTCAATATACTTGATTCTCATTATTCATATTTGTAAATTCAATTGATTTTCATTATTTACAAATTCCATATTTGAGAATTCTACTCACTCAGATTAGTTTGTCATGAGTCAATACTGGCAACAAAAAATTTTAGTTGCTAGATGTGTATGTTCCCAGGGGAGGGAGAAAAAACTGATGCTCTGCCTTCTCATTTTAGCCCTCATACTGTAAACAAATAACCTTTTTTGCAGTCTACCTAGTGCCATGCTTTTCACATTTTTTTGAGGTTTCTGTTAGTGTTTTCACTGTTTAAAATAGCCCCAATCTTACTGAAGTGCTGTGTAGTGTTCCTAGGCATGAATAGGGTGTGTTGTGCGTTACAGACAAAATACATATGTCAGTAAGTTTTGTTCAGGCACAGCCATAGTGCTGTTGGCCATGAGTTCAATATTAATGAATCATCTGTATATTAAATTAGATATCGTTGGACAAGAACACACCAAAACAAGTTTGTATACAGATCAGTGAAAAAAAACGTTGTGACAAGAGGTTTGAAGGAACTTAACTTCATATTTCCCTTGGGATCAGTGAATCAGTATTCATAAGCTAATTCAAGGTTCATGGCAACTTTATGGAACATAGCTATGGCTAGTAATGAAAATCAATTGTATATTTGTAATAATTTCATAGAAATGCAAATGAATGCGATCCTTTGTGGAATTTTTAGTAAGATCAAGATATGTGATAGATGCAACATTACTTGCTAGGCCCTCCTCCCCTTTCCTTTTCCTTTGTTTCTCTTAACTATGGGACTTGATGGTTTCTTTACCTTTCTATTTCTGTCTCCCTTACCAAGTTCTTATATACAGGATACTTGCAAACTCCTTACTTTTAATACTCATTCTTAAGGATTAGAAAGATAATTAGTTTTCTCATAGAAATATTAAATCATCATCTATTTACCATTTTTCTACTTTGTTATGTCTTAGTTGATTATGCCCTAAGAGAAAATGGATTTTGCTGTCATTCATTTATTCATTACTTACTTACCTGCCAACAATTTATGGACTGAAGTGACTATTCAAATACCTTGCCCATTTTTAACGGGGTTGTGTGCTTTCTTATTATTTAATTGTAAAAGTAATTTTTATATTGTTACCTGGATATCAATTTTTTATTGATCTATATTTCTCCAACATTTTATCCAGGTCTATGCATTTTATTTTCACTTTCTTAGTGTCTTATGAGTAGCTGAGGTTTTTTATTTTGATGAAGTCTTATTTATTAATTTTCAAAAATAACTTATACTTTTTAATTCTCTAAGCAATCTAGCCTAGCCCAACATCACAATGCTGTTCCTCTACACTTTCTTCTATAAGTATTAGAAGTATAGATTTTCCATTTAAGCCTATGACTCATTTGAGTTCAAATAGGCTTAAATGGAAAATCTATACTAATTTTTAAATGTTTTGTGAGAAATGCATGGAGGTCTATTAATTTTTGAAGATGGATGTCCAATTGTTCCATGGCCATTTGGTAAAAATTCCATCATTTTTCCATTGAACTGGCTTCTGTCAATATTCAAACATTCTTATACATGGGCCTATTTCCAGAGTTCCATTGAACTATGGGTCTTTCCTTTAGCCCATATGATACTGCAGAACTATGTTTACAGCAAATATTAAAAATCCCAATGTCATCCTAAAAATTTTTATTTTTAATTTAATTTAATTTAATATTTTCCCTTCTGTTCATTTTCTTTTTTTTTTCATTTTCTCTTATTTCTTTACAGTGTTCCAGCATTCATTGTTTATGCACCACACTCAGTGCTCTATGCAATACATGCTCTCCATAATTTTTAATTTTAATTTTGCTTTAACTATTCTATCAACTCGTCAATCAAATGACTGCACCTTGATATGTCTGTTATGTCACATATTTTAATTTCTCTGCCAGTCCTGAATAGGTAGGTTCTGTGTAGTTTTCTCACATAGTGAGAGAATTTTAATAATAATAATAATAATAATAAAATAATAATGACAACATTTTCAAAAATTAGTTTTAATTTAAAACAAAGGTAAAACACTATATGCAAAGTTCATTCCAGTGTGTATGTGTGTATGTGTATATAGATAATGTATATTATATGTGTATATAAAGTGAGTGTATATATACATATATATGTTGTATATATACAGTGTATATAGTGTATATAGTATATATATAGTTTATGTATATAACAAAAAAGAGAGATTTGTTTTTCCAGAGATATCTATATAAAGACAATAATGATATATCTTAAATTTCCTTCAGAGTCCATCAATCTAATGATTTATGAAGTATGTTTGGGTGTTTTTTGAGTGAGGTTTGTTGACAATATCTTTACTATAGACAGGACCCTAAAATGGACACTCTAGAACATACTGAGAACACACAGTTTGTTGTATATAAGGTTTTCTATGAACACTTGCCTCTTTAAACAATTGTAATTTTGACCATTACTTTATTTCTAACATCATGTTTCATCAAAAGGTCATTTTTTAATCCCATAATCCATATATTTATCATGTCTGTGATTATATCTAATTATATGTGTATGTTTGTGTGTATGTGCATGAAATAAAGAATGGCTTTAAGTACCAGGAATATCTATATCTTTAGTCTTTTTTACCTTTAGAAACATGGTTAAAAAATGTAATTATGTCCAAAAATTCACACTGCTATAGATTCAGTAGGAACTAAGGGCATGAGATAGAAAAATAGATTTAGGAATTAGAAAAAAATGAAAATTAATAGTTACAGATTATTATCAGTGTCATTATTTAGAAATGTTATTAAGCATTGTCCAAACTATCCTCCAGTTGACATATCAACTGAGACAAGACATAAAGCATAAACATGATTTGAAGTTAGTTGTTTGAAATTAACTCCAAAGGAAATATAGATTTGAGAACAAAACCTTACATTTGGCAAGATCAGAAGAGAGAATCAATAGGAATTGTAAGTGAGATTGTTCACTTGAGATTTGAGTATACCATTAGTGAAACTGTTGAAAGCTAACCTTGTTTAAAAAAATGAATTATTTTCAGGGCTATCAGCCTTTACCAAGAACTACATTTGATACCCACTGAATCTTGGGTAGAGATTTTGCTTTGTAGTTTAGAAGATATTTTTCCATAAAAGGATAATTTTAGTCTTAAGAAAACAAAGTTCAACTAAGTAAATTTTAAAGATCTTATTGGCTTTATTCAGTGTTTCATGAATTGGGCGGGTTCTCATTTAGCAAATATAAAGGAGCTGCAAGTCGCCACACAAAATGGAAGACTTTTATAGGTAGAAGTGGGCAGGAAAAGGAAGCTACTCACTTGGAGTACATTGTTTCACATAAAGTCACCTTCTGTTAAAGGAAGGCAGAGGGTCTATCAGGCAAATTACCTCACTAGCACTGACCAGGTAATCCCAGATTATTGACTGGTTAAGAATACATTTCCAGGGAAAGCTGAAACTGCAGTTAGGTTAGTATTAAGTCTTGGTTTGATGACATGAGTTTAGCACAAGTGACTCCATTTGGGGACTGCGGTTTCCTTTTAACAACACCAATTTACTCAGCTTCAACTTAGATGAGAAAAGAAGGCAATAAAAAAGAAAAAGAAAACTTGAAGAGCGAGCCAATTAAGTACTTGACTTAGAAATCATGTGCTTGTGTCACTGTAGACGATGGCTATTCTGCATAAACTGTGACTCTGAAACTTGTCCTTAAATTAAAAATACATTGATTTTTATGATATTTCTCTTCACAATTGTATGAACACAATTATCATTTCTAAAGATGGATATTTATTTTTCATGCCTCCAAAATAGAATATATTTTATTTTCTACATTGATGTCTTCTTTTTCATCAAATTTATTCTCAAAGTTATAAATCCCCTATGACTACTTTCTAGCTTGATCAAAAGCTCCTACTGAGTGGCTTGAGCTTCTCGTGTCTCACCAGCATTAAATATTGCTAGGAAAAAAAGCCTCTAAGTCTAGATGCTATATGTGAGATGTTAGATGAATAGAACCAGATAACATTAATAGTTATTATGATTATTGACTATAGCATACTTAACTATTGATTTTCTTCATCTGTATTTTGGATATGTACAAATATCTAACTAATAGAAGAATATGGGGTTAATAGCAAAACCTAGTTCAACTATTTATGAGTTATGTCTGAGCAAGTTCCTATAAAGTCTATGTTGATTTTCCCATCTGTAAACAGATACAATATTATGATGTGTTGCAGAGATCTGTCTCAAGGAGTAACTGAGTCTCCTTGAATGCCTCTCATCCAGTGAGCACTTGATAGAATCAGCTACTATTATTAATTCTTCAATTCTCCTACCAATACAATTATGGAGTTAGTTGTATTTATGCCACTTACAGAAGTTTAGGTTTGGAGTGGTTAAGAAACTTGTCCAATAGTACAAAGTTTCTTTGTTTTTGTTTGTTTGTTTGTTTGTTTGTTTTTTCAGTAGTCTCCATGCCAAGCATGGTGCCCAACACAGGGCTCAAGCTCATGATTCTGAGATCAAGAACTGAGCTGAGATCAAGAATTGGATGCCTAACCAACTGAGCCACTAATAGTAGGCACCCCCAATAGTATAAAGCTTTTAAAAGTTAGAGTGAGTTTAACTGGGTTTAGAATTAATTAAATTCAATTCTGTTTGGGAAAGTTATGGCTTTGTTTTTAATAAATTTTTAAAAATTTGATTTTAATGAAACCCAAAATGCTACCCAACCCCTGGCTATCACTTGTATCTTTCAGGAAGTGCTATCAGACCATGTACTTGAATTGTTTTGGGCATTATTTAATACATATATACGCACACACACACACACACACACAGAGGCACACTCATATATATATATATATATATATATACAGTTCATGTATATATCGTATTTATTATAAACCATTACATATATGTAAATACATCATATATACTGAATATATATTTGAATAAATATTATATATGAGTATATACTACATATAAGTGCATACACACACACACACACTGAATATGTATTTGAATATATGTTATTCTACATGGTAGTCCCTAAATTAAGTCATTTTCCTAGTTGGATATACAATGAGAAGTTGGCAAATATGCCATGTTACCTATCATTTGTAAGACTAGAAATTATTTCAGACTTAGAAATCTCATCTGACACAAAATAACTTGTTCAAACAATGACCAACTACTTTCTTTACTTCATTCCATACATCCTGGTCAACCATGAACCATCAATAACTCCTTTTGAGTACCACACTCCAACAACTTTTACATCAAGCCAACAACTACATGACCTAACCCATATTTTCCTAGCTTGTTGATGAGTATGCCATGTGGGACAGAGTTAAAAGACTTCCTGAGGTCAAGCTCCATTTCACTTATTGTAGATTGAAGGAATCAAGTCCATTATTCTGTCATAGTAGGAAATATGTTTGGTTTGACAATGATTTGTAACTCAAGTCATACTATTTATAACACAGCACTTTGTGATCCTCAGAGGGTTTGCAAATTGCCCCTTGGATGATAACATACAGTACATTTCCCCATTTAAGTTAAAGTAGCTAGTCTCTAGTACCCAGCACTATTTTTCTCCTTTGAAAGGTAGTTTCTTTTTGTTGTTAAAGGTTGTGAGAATGGTAATTGGACTGTGAACATGGTACTTTTATAATAAAGAGTTTTAGTCTATATAAACTTGCTATATAACAAGATAAATAATTAAAGAGTTTGTGAATTTAATTTTTCACCTTCTGAGTGATTCTACTAAGTATTTAAATCAGGTATTTCTGTAAACTCTCAGCTGATTGTTTCATAATAGCTAGCAGAACACAAGATCCTAATTTTCAAATCTGTCCTTGCAAGTTTGAAGGTTACCTACCAACTGATTAGAACTGTCAGGCCTCATGACATTGATTATATAGTGTTCCTGTTAAGGTTGCTTATGAAACTATTAGCCTTTTCCTTTGACATTTGTTGTTCTGCATGAATGAGTATATTATATTCCTGTAAACTTTGTATTGCTTTAACAATAGTTTAAGCAGGGCTCAGGTTAAATGAGTTGCTAACAAGTTATCTTCATTGAATTGCTTTAGTTTACAACTAGAATCCATTGTCTTCCCTAATGTTTTTTTTTCCTTATTATTAATTTAAAGTGACTAATACTAGCAATTGAAAGCTTATCTGTAAGGATTAGAATACTAGTAAATCAAATGTGTTAAATGGTCTTTAGAGAACGTAGGTACAATGGATACATCTTTTAAAATTTGCTTTAAAATTATAAAAGTTTAGTGCTTCTCAGAATGCTAATTCGATAATCCAAAGTACTTATTTTAAAACCATGTGTAATTTATGTCCCAAATAAGAACTGATCTCTTTTTCTTCCGTATTCCAATAACAATATATACTTATATATCGTATATCAAATGTCTGCCTTATGCACAAGTAGGTACACATTTGCTTAACTTGATTGAGTGTGAAGGTAGGGTATTAGTTATATTTTTACCTTCTCAGTTCTGAACACAGTGCTTTAACTTATATTCATCCTTAAATTTAACTAATGTGAATTAAAATGGAATTTTAAAAAATTATTTGCAAAACTATAAAATAATTTACTAATATTTCATTTTGAGTGACTTTAAAAATAGATAGCTAAAATTGGAAATCATTTTAAGAACTGCAGTAGATTATAAACCTGATATATATTTATGTTTCTATGAATGAAAAATCTGATTTCAAAAATTAAAGATTAAGTTAGGGGCGCCTGGGTGGCTCAGTGGGTTAAGCCGCTGCCTTCGGCTCAGGTCATGATCCCAGGTCCTGGGTTCGAGCCCCACATCGGGCTTTCTGCTCAGCAGGGAGCCTGCTTCCTCCATTCTCTCTGCTTGCCTCTCTGCCTACTTGTGATTTCTCTCTGTCAAATAAATAAATAAAATCTTTAAAAAAAAATTAAAGATTAAGTTAGATTAGCTAAAGATTAAGTTCAGAGATCTGCTTTGGCAAAATATATAGTAAAATAACAATATGTGCCTAATTTCATCCAGAAGAGATTTGAAAATTATGACAATATTTCCATGTAAATACAGAGTGATTCTCTAAATTTCATTTAACCCTCTCTGAAGGCTACATACAGCATAAATTAAAAAAAAAGTGGACAACAGATTTTCAAAGCCATTAAAATATAATTAAAAAGAGAAAGTGTTGAAATGGGAGAGTAGGACCTTGTGGGGTATTATTATTAATTTAAATCCAATATATTCAAGTACATTCTACTTTAAGCTTTTCTCACCTAGAGGGGAGAGACTTCCTAAAGGGTCAATTCCTCTATCTGGTAAACCAATATAATTAGAAACAATGGCCAAGATATGGAAAGGCACATTTCATTCAATGATTGACCAATAAATGAGTACAAACAAATAATAATGAAAAAGAGATATTTTAACTAATTAAGACCAGAAACAAAAGAAAAACAGTTTAGAAGTTGGGCTCAGAGCAATATTTTGGGTTTGTGAAAAATCAATTTTGAATCCTTGGGAGTTCCAAGGGTCATCTTCAGAGCAACCAAAATAGATCTTTCTTGTTTGATGTAGAAAGAGAGAAATAGAGAAAATCCAAGAAAGCATGAATTTTAGATTATAATAGAATTAAAACAAAAAAACTAAAATTGTCAGTGAAGGAAGCAGAGGAGGAGCTACTCCAGAAAAAACAGGGATTCTGTAACTATCTTTGACTCTTTATTTGGAATTCTTTTATATAGTTTATTCATGGTCTTACAGATTGTATGTATTGTTTATTTTTCTAGACAGTGTTGGATAAATTTGCCCTTTTCTAAGATTTACTCAAACAACTCACCACTTTATCCTCTAAGCTATAGTTTTACATGATGACAGTACAAGTGAACACTTGTTAAATTAAGAATCCTACATGATGCAGAGGGAGTTTTATTGATTTGTACAAATCCTGTCCTGGCTGTCCCATTTAGATGTCTTGAATCACTTTTGAAAACAATGTTGTAAGATTTCTTTATTATTGAGTAAAACTACTATGGAATAGGTTGCTATTTATAAGGAATAAAGCATTTCTTACTCCACTCTTTATATTGACTCATATTAGTGACATCCATAAACAGAAGTCTTCTACTTATAATTAAAATTCCTGTACAATGTGGTGTAGGTATTAAGGGAAAAAGCATTATTGCCTATATTGCCCAAAGCTCATTAGCTACCTGATGTTCAGAGATATACAAGTCTCGAAAGATAGATGAATGAGTCTCAAAGTTTGAGATAATTTCACCATGGCAGATTCTAGAAGTTGAATATACTTTTTTACAGATAAAAATTATATAAAAGTAATACATGTGAATGTTAAATTTTATTTTAAAGTTTCATATCTTTATCATTATCTATTGAAATCTGAATAAATAATTTGTAAAATTAGTGGTGTCAACACAAAAAGGCCAGCTGACCATTTACTAGGAAGACCATGTAGTATGGTGTTATCTAGATTCTCTCATAATGGTCCTGTGTTTTGTTTTCAGGTTTGTAAGTCCAGAAAAAATATATGTACATGTACATAAAACAACACACACATATGCACACTTATTTCCAAGCTGATTAGATTCAGACTGGTTAACTCATAATATCCACATATCTCAGCAAAGACTTTTGCTGAGATATGCAGAAACTTACATGTTCTGATAATACTAACACATAACAAAATGCAGAATTATTCCATGGACCAGAATTTTAAGAGAAGAATCCATTGACTGTGTAGGCTATTCAGCTTCCAAAATGATTTTTTTTTTTACATTAGAATAAATGTACTGGGTTGTGGTTTAGAGCCAGGAGTTTTTAATAAGGCTGGCTTGGTTTAGGAACCTGGCTTTGACATGTGTTAGTGATATATGACTTTGGACAAGTTACTTAACATCTTTTTACCTCAATTTTGTTTTCTGTAAAGTGGGACTACTTATGCTGATCTTCAGCATGATTGTTATATGTTCAAATGCTAGCCTTTGGTAACTCATATATGAGAGTCTAATATTATGTAAGTATAACGTGTCCTGGGTAAATAGTGATGAATGAAAGAGGCAAGGTGCTTTCTCCTAAGGAGCGAACAGAATGGAGGGGGAAGAAACAGTAGACTGGTAATTACGGTAATAAACATATAATTATAAATTATAATAGGGGTGCCTGGATGGTGCAGTTGGTTGAGTTTGGCTCAGGTCGTGATGTCAGGGTCCTGAGATGGAGCCCCATGTCAAGCTCTGTACTCAGCCCTGAGTGTGCTTGAGATTTTCTCCTCTTCTGCCCCTCCCCCTGGCACTTGTGCTTTTGTTCTCCCTCTTTCTCTCACAAATGAAAAAATAAGTCTTTAAAAATAAATAAATTATAATACATTCTATGAGGAAATAAATGGGGCTTACTAAATAGCAGGAAAGAAAATAATCTTCATTGAACCATGTGGTTAAAGATTGCCTCTATGAAGCAAGGATATCCAAGCCTTAAGAGAAGAGACAAGACAGAGCCAGCTTTCCAGGAGTGGTAAGAAAAGTGGGATCTGCATAAAATTTAATATATGTTGAGCACTGGGGCAGTCAAGGGCTTTGAAAATATAGAAGAACTCTGCCTTGTCTGGTTGAGGGAGGACAGAAAGAAAGAAAGGAGAAAGGGGAGAGAGTGTTTTAAGTAGGAAAGTCTCTTGATCTGACTTAGTTTAGCTGCTATGTAGAAATGGATAAGAGAGGCAAAACTGGAAGTGACATACTGATTAGGCTAAATACAAAGCACATACAAAACCTCCCACATACCTATCAGTAAGTGATAGCTATTATTACCGCTGAAACAGTATTTTATATATAATTAGGAATTCAGCATTATGGTGACTTACCTAATAGGCTTATAGGTCTTTGACGAAAAGGTCAAATTATCTGTCATTTTGTCTCCTATTTTTAGAATGCTCAGCAATTCTAGAAAATTTCATATAACTCTGATATTGGCTATATTAAATTTTACTAAACCATACTCAGGTTTTCCTCAGCCCTGCTTCCCCATTCATTTATTCACCCCTAGAAGATTCCTTTAGCATTCTTCATAGCCACACACACGCACTACATAGCTTATCTCACTGAGTTATGACTTTCAGCAGAGGACCCTGTCCCTCTCCTTCTTTGAAAAAAAAAATGTGATTTTTAAATTAAAATGTACTCAATACTATGTTTTCGCTAAATTTTTTATTCTTTCATCTTTCTTTGAGAAATCTTTTTCCTCTTCCTTCATAATGCTAAAACCTATCTAATATTTCTTCTGGGAACTAGCATCTCCACTTAACTGCAATATTTACTCTTAGGTTGAACCTGACGAGAGCGATATTTTTGTAGGACAAAAATCAAGTATCATCCATTTCCTGTGATTCAACTTAATATATATTAACTGTAGTCTTTTGTTTCACTTTCTCTGTACCCCCACTCTTATAGGGTACTCATAGTTTAAACAAAGAACATGTTCTATATATAAATAATCTTTCCGTACTAAAATAAGACAATGTATTCTTTTTGGTGTATTTTCTATACAAGATAACATCTTTCCTATTTTTTTCCTTGATCCTTGACGTTCTAGAAAGTGTAGTCTATATTCTGCCTCTAATTCCTACATTTGGTACAATCTGATTCTTTGTCACCATTCTGCTCTCATTGATAATAAGCTATACTGCAAAATACAAATGTGTCCCATTTCTTCTCCTTTCTTCTGTTTTATTATAATGTTTTGTCTATGCCTTGATGTCTTTTATTTAAGGGATAGGAGCCAATGGTGGGCAGATGAACACTCCAAAGCAGACCATCTGGGTTTAAATTCAGGCTTCACAGATTACTTGTTATTCTTATTACCAGTTTTTATGAACAAGTGAATTGCAGGTTATTTAAGTTCTAGAATTTTTACATGCAAATATAGGATAATAATTGTACCTAACTTCTTAGAAGTTAGGTTAGTTAACTAAGTTAACTTAGTTAACTTCTGAAGATTAATTTAGATAATTTAATAAAGTTAAATAGCCCAGAAGCATGTTTGCTGCTTTGTAATTCCTCAATATGTGTGAACTATTGCTATTATTGATGGCATTCTTACTGACAGTCTTTCCTTTGCTGACGCTGCTCCATGACAGAGTTCCTTCCTTCAGGCTGGTAAATCTTCATGATGACCTATGTATCTCTACTGTTTACAAGTGATTTGCCAGCCTAGAAGATGTTTCTGAGTTTTTCAAGCATAATGAAACTTTGTGAAAACAGGGCCTTCATCGATATCTGTTTGCTACTGTGTATACCATTTACAATACAGTGCCTGGCCAATGATGGATACACAGTCAGTACTACCACATGAACAAAGGAACGAACACTACTCAGAATGCTTAGTCCAGAATACTCTGATAAAATTACAAATAAAACCTTAGAAATGATTAATGGTCATTAATTTATGTTAAAAGTTACTTGATCCATAGATGGAAAAAATTGTTTTATCACATTTCCTTCCTTGGTGATGGGAAGCCCCATTTATGATGTATATATTGCCACATGGTTTTATTTTCTCTTATTTTATTATTTCCTAACATCTGTTGCCACAAAAAAAAGTATATTTAAATATACTTTCCAGTTAATTTGGTACATATGCCATGCTCATTTTTACAATACATGGGAACTGACAAATACGTACATACAATTTCTTGCTTTCAGAATGTTCTATCTTTCACTAGTTACTATGAACGGTACTTCTGTGAAATTAAAAAAATTGTGACAACAAAAACATCAAAAAAATATTGTATTACTATTTGCTATTACTATGTAGCAGGTAAGGTGGTAACAACATCTGGTTTATTCACAGACTTCCTCCCTCTGACTTTTACCAACATGGCCCTTCGCAAGAATGTTCAGATGAAGGTTATGACTGAAGTAGAGATGGTGAAGGGTGATTAAGTAAAAACTGATGTGCCTAAGAAAGTCAAGACACTATTTAAGAAAAGTATAATAGAAGATCCTATATCCAGGAAGGTACAGTTTGGAGGTAGAGGAAAGAAAGGACTGGTTGGGGTAGAAATGGGGAAAAAAAAAATCAATCTGAATTTTGGAGAGTTTTAGCAAGTTTTGAAACAGCAGAGAGATTTAAGGCTGACTCTAGCTTCCACATGTCTGAGATACATAGACACAGGAGGGACGGAGGGAGGAAAGAGATATTGAGAACAACGGTTTTAAACGGATTTTGCTTGTGTTATAAATAGAATCCTCCTTTCGCATTTCTGAGAGCCTTTGATAAACTTAAATGCTTCTGCTATTACTTAAATTATTGAACTGGGGTGTTTTTTTAATGTGATTCTATGCCAAAGCCAGTTTCAAAGCAAAGGCAAGGCTGATTTTCCTCATGTGGATTATATCCTTATTTATGGTCTTGAAATAAATTTCTAGGCCCAGATGGGGCCTCTCCAGCACGGGGTGCCATGTCAGCAAACTGAATTTCGTGTTCCTATAAATGCTGAGATTAACCAGAAAAGCAGTATATCCAGTCAGCCAATCCCAAATGCCAAGCCAACTCGGAGACTCTAGACTTACCTCCTTGTTCCTTGATCTTTCTATATAAGGTCAGATTACCCAACGCCAAACAATCATGCCCTGTGTCTGCATTGCTGTTTCTAACACTATACAAATCTCTCTCTTGCCCAAAATCCCTCCAAAAGGAATGCTCCATTGCCTCTGAAACACTGTACTCTCACAATCCATGGATTGTTTTTCCCTTGAATAAAGACATTAAACTCAGTACAAATTTGTTTTACTTTTTGATTTGGCAATGGTAACAATAGTTTAAGGAAAAAATAGTGACTTCTTTCAAGAGTTAAAACATTTGGAATAGAATATACACAGACAGATTTGAAAAAAATAACGATTAAAAAAGAAACTTTGTGTAAATATGGTTAATTTTTCACAATTCAGGATAGATACGTTTCTTCTTGCACATATAAATGAAGTGAAATGTATCCAAGTGAAGTGACTTCCTTAGCAATGATTACATGGAAAGCTCCAGGTAAAGGTTATGAAATGAAAAAAAAAATTAAATAAAATTTTTTTAAAGATTTTTATTTTTTTTTAATTTATTTGACAGAGAGAGATCACAAGTAGACGGAGAGGCAGGCAGAGAGAGAGAGGGAAGCAGGCTTCCTGCTGAGCAGAGAGCCCGATGTGGGACTCGATCCCAGGACCCTGAGATCATGACCTGAGCCGAAGGCAGCGGCTTAACCCACTGAGCCACCCAGGCGCCCAAAAATTAAATAAATTTTTAAATAAATAAATGAGTAACTAAGCAAATGCATATGTTATTAACATAACAAAAGGGGTTATATTTAAGCAGATGATTTTTAAATTAAATGATTTTTTTTTATTCATTATAGTGTTTTCCATTTCCATTCTATTGAGAATGAATTTGAATTTAGAATAGAAATTTTTTTTTAATTTTATGATTACTTATTGCCATGCATTAGAATAATAAAATTTTACATATCTCTTTGAATAACTCAGTATCAAAAACATGGTATGTATTTTTCTCTCAGATCATTTTTATTCCTAGTTACCAAGACCATTAATTTCCACTTCAGAATGGTTAATTAGGTGATGGCTTTCTCTCATTTTTGATTCTTTAGTGGGATCACACATTGTCATCTTCCTTCTCATTATGAAACTGCAATGGCAGTCTTGAGTTTTCCACTAATAATTGTGAGTATCTGGATAGATATCACTTTAAGTTTGCATGGAAACCAGCTTCTCTAGGCTGCAACACAGAGAGTGACTCAATTCCTTACCCTCAATTGACAGTGGGGCTTGTGTCTCTCACAGTTTTAGTAGGAGGAGAAGCAAAGGGGAAAAGATCATTAGGAGTCATTCATAGACATTCTCTGTATCTGAACTTGGTAGTGAGCAAGAAGATAAAGCTTATCTTCTGGGGTATTTTTTTATCCCACAGTCCCATAATGTCACTGGAAAAATCAGCAAAGTGGCAGAGTGGGAGAAAATGTACCTTCAGAAACAGCAGAGTTTGACTTTGCCAGAGTCATTCAGTTACATTTGGCACTTTGAAATTATTTCTCTTCCTTTTTTGTTTTTGCATTTATAAATTATTAGTATATGTGAGCAGATAAGAAAGCAAGGGCTTTACATACAAACAGAAACTTTCACTGAAATCCAGCAAGTAAGCAATAATTTAATAGTACTTTCTCTCACAAACATCTTCTATTGTTGGACTTTTTCCTAAACTGAAATTAAATTAGGCTAAATTGGCCTTAATTCTTTTTTTTTTCTTTTAAGATTTATTTATTTATCTTAGAGGGAAAGAGTTTGAGCAGGGGGAAGGAAAAGAGAGAGAGGGAGACAAGAAGATTCCCTGCTGAGTGGGGAGCCTGGGCACTGGGCATGATCCTAGGACCCTGAGATCATGACCAGGGCAGAAACCAAGAGCTGGTCGCTTAGCTGACTGACCCACCTGGGCACCCCTAAATTGACCTTAATTCTTCACTCTCTGTGATGTTGCCTCCTTCCTGTGTTGAATCAAGATGCTGAAAGGCACAGCTCAATTCTATCACCTTTTTAATGAAATCATCTGCAGATAAAATCCCACACTATTGACTTTACAATTTATAAACTACAAAGATTATACGGCACCCTAAAGGGGGAAAAAAGTAATAAAGAATAATGTAAAATAATAACATATATTTAATATTCAGGAAAATTTTTATTAAATAATACAGTACTAATGGGGGGTTCTGCATTGTTAAGTAAAACAGGTTTGTTTTTTATTTAAGTATGTGTTATGGTGTTGCAGATGAAAAAAGGGTTCTTTTGAACTTTCATAGAAGAAAAATTGGGTCCTTTTCAGAATTCTTTGATAAACCTATCAAAATATCAGCTTTCCCTCATCTTCTGTAATTTTATTTCTTTTCCTCTCACTTCTTTACATTACATCAGTCAGTAGGTCAGCAAGTATTTGTTGTGTCTGCTCTTTGCCACTCATTGTGTGAGGATAGGGCCAGGGAACTAAATGAGATAGAAAAGAGAAGATAAATATATACAAATATGATTTACATTATGGATGCCAAAAAATATGAAGGCTCTGAGTGAGATATTAGCCTACATGCAAGCTAACAACTTACCTGCCACAATTTCCTGAATTCTCACAGGAGGCATGAGACTTCTGTGTTAGAGGAAAATTACTATTGTTCACAGGAATATAGGCAGCAGGAACTTTCTGTTTATATACATTCATCCTGTCCCTCAAGTCTTACTGGGTCAGTGTGAATGTGGGCCCACATGGATGCAACCCATAGAGTAGGTTTGTATACAGCTGAGTAACTCTGAGTTAAAAGGCCCTGAATATTTTTATTTCTTGACCATTATTCAGATCATAAATTCATTGTTTTCTTTTTGTTTTTGTGAAGATTTTATTTATTTATTTTATTTTAGAGAGAGAGCAACTGCATGTGCATTAGTGGAGGTGAGGGGGCGGGAGGAAAGGACTGGGAAAGAATCTCTAGTGCACAGACCCCACGATGGGCTCAATCTCATAACCCTGAGATCATGACCTGAGCCACCCAGGCACCACTTCCATCTCAATTCTCTTGTTTTGTTTTGTTTTTTTAGTTTAAACAATAGACATTTATTGTTTCTATGCAAGTTTGTATCTTAATCTCCTCTCTCTCTCTCTTTCTGTGTATATGTGTGTGTATGTGTGTGTGTATAATTTGAATTCAATTAATTTACATATAGTGTATTATTAGTTTCAGAGGTAGAGTTCAGTGATTCATCAGTCTCATATAATACCCACTGCTCATTCAATCAGTGCCCTCCTCAATGTCCATCATTTACCCCACCATCACCCCTGCCCCTCCTACAACCCTCAGTTTATTTCCTATGATTAAGAGTCTCTTATGGTTTGTATCCCTCACTGATTTTGTCTTGTTTTACTTTTCCCTCCCTTCCCCTATGATCCTCTGTTTTGTTTCTTAAATTGCACATGTGAGTGAGATCTTATGATAATTATCTTTCTCTGATTGACTTATTTCACTTAGCAGAATACCTTCCGGTTCCATCCACATTGTTGTAAGTGGCAAGATTTCATATTTGATGGCTGAGTAGTATTCCATTATGCATATATATACATACAACATCTTCTTATCCATTCATCTGTTAATGGACATCTGGGCTCTTTCCATAGTTTGACTATTGAGGACATTGCTGCCATAAGCTTGGAGTACAGGTGCCCCTTCAGATCACCACATTTGTATCTTTGGGGTGGATACCATAAATAGTACAATTGTTGGGTCACAGAGTAGCTCTATCTTCAACTTTTTGAGGAACTTCCATACTGTTTTCCAGAGTGGCTGCACCAGCTTGCACTCCCACCAACAGCAGAAGAGGGTTCCCCTTTCTCTGCATCCTCCCCAAGATCTGTCCTTTCTGGACTTGCTAATTTTAGCCATTCTGACCATTGTGAAGTGGTATCTCATTGTGGTTTTCATTTCTATTTCCCTAATACTGAGTGATGTTGAGCATGTTTTCATGTGTCTGTTGGCCATTTATGTCTTCTTGCAGAGATGTCTGTTCATGTCTTCTGCCCATTTCTTGATTGGATTATTTGTTCTTTGGGTATTGAGTTTGATAAGTTCTTTATAGATTTTGGATACTAGCCCTTTACCTGATATGTCATTTGCAAATATCTTCTCCCATTCTGTCAGTTGTTTTTGCTTTTGCTGTTTCCTTTGCTGTGCAAAAGCTTTTTAACTGCATGAAGTCCCAATAGTTCATTTTTGCCTTTGTTTCCCTTGCCTTTGGAGATGTGTCTAGCAAGAAGTTGTTGTGCCTGAGGTCACAGAGATTGCTGCCTATGTTCTCCTCAAGGATTTTGATGGATTGCTGTCTCACATTGAGGTCTTTCATCCATTTTGAGTCTATTTTTGTGTGTGGTGTAAACGAATGGTCCAGTTTCACTCTTCTGCGTGTGGTTGTCCAATCTTCCCAACACCATTTGTTAAAGAGACTGTCTTTTTTCCATTGGACATTATTTCCTGCTTTGTCAAAGATTAGCTGACCACAGATTTGAGGGTCTATTTCTGGGTTCTCTATTCTGTTCCATTGATTTATGTGTCTGTTTTTTTGCCAATATCACATTATTTTATTGATTACAGCTTTGTAATATAGCTTGAAGTCCAAAATTGTGATGCTGCCAGCTTTGGTTTTCTTTTTCAACATTCCTTTGGCTATTCAGGGTCTTTTCTTATTCCATACAAATTTTTGGATTTTTTATTCCAGTTCTGTGAAAAAAGTTGATGGTATTTTGATAGGAATTGCATTGAGTGTGTAGATTGCTCTAGGTAGCATAGACATTTTAACAATATTTGTTCTTCCAAACCATGAGCATGGAATGTTTTTCCATTTCTTTGTGTCCTCCTCAGTCCCTTCGGAGTGTTCTATAGTTTTCTGAGTGCAGATCCTTTGCCTCTTTGGTTAGGTTTATTCCTAGGTATCTTATGGTTATGGGTGCAATTGTAAATGGGATCAACTCCTTAATTTCTTTTACTTCTGTCTCATTGTTAGTATATTGGAATACAACTGATTTCTGTGCATTGATTTTATATCCTGCCACTTTGCTGAATTCCTGGATGGGTTCTAGCAATTTTGGGATGGAGGTTTTTGGGTTTTCCACATACAGTATCATCTGTGAAGAGTGAGAGTTTGACTCATTTGCGGATTTGGATGCCTTTTATTTTTCTTTGTTGTCCGATTGCTGAGGCTAGGACTTGTAGCACTGCATTGAACAGTGGTGAGAGTGGAAATCCCTGCCATGTTCCTGACCTTAGGAGAAAAGCTCTCAGTTTTTCCCCATTGAGAAAGATATTTGCTCTGTATATGGCTTTTATGATATTGAGGTGTGTTCCCTCTATCCCCACACTGGGAAGAGTTTTAGTCAAGAAAGGATGCTGTGCTTTGTTGAATGATTTTTCTGCATGTATTGAGAGAATCATATGGTTCGTGTCCTTTTGTTTATTGATGTAGTGTATCACACTGATTGATAGGAGGATGTTGAACCACCCTTGCAGCCCAGGAATAAGTCCCCCTTGGTCATGGTGAATAATCCTTTAATAAATGTATTTTTAAAACAAAACAAAACAAAACAAAACAGAAAGATAGTTTTGAGATATGATTTATATACCAAACAATTCTCCTATTAAGTGGGAACATTTTTTTTTTTAATTTGTGTGTGTGTGTGTGTGTGTGTGTGTGTGTGTTTTGGTATATTCAGTTTCATGAAATCAATGCCACAATCAATTTTAGAATATTTTCATCATGCAAAATATTAATTCATACCTATCATTAGGTACTCTCCATTTATCCATCCCCTTCCCACCAACCTTGGCAACAACTAATCTACTCTCTGTCTCTGTAGATTTTTCTATTCTATACATTCTGTAAGTGAAATTATATTATGTATGTTCTTTGTGACTGGCTTCTTTCTCTTAACATAAGGTTTTTAATACTTATCTATGCTGAGGAGGCCTCAATTTTATATTGGGGCAGCTAGTTAATCTGCCCCATCTTAGCCATAAGACAAAGAGAGATAGTATCTTAATTATATTGGTAAGGAAATCTATCTTTCCTTTGGTCTAGTGAGAGACACAATTTATCTTTGAAGGCTGTTTGATATGCAAACATCCTTGAAAAGACAGTCCAGGACAAAAACAGATACAAGATGTAAACAAAACTCCATGGAGAATTGTTCCTCAACAATCACAACTAGACAAAATGCTGAGAAAGGAAAGGAAAGCTGTACTGAGAACACATAAGAAGGCCATAAAACCAATCTAAGGGTCCCCAGAAGCTTCTACAAGAAGTTGATGTTTAAGCTGGAATCTGAGAAAAAAGATGATTAAGTGAAGAAAAGCAGGAGAAAATAACTTTGGACAACAGCCTGAGACATTTTTATTACCTTTACTCAGGTTATAAACACATTTGTAAAAGTAACAGCTTTATTTATATAAATATGATGTACAAAGGTGAAGAGACAGAAGATAAAAGGGACATGTGTCAGGTATGGAAGCAAAGTAAAGCAAGAATGGAAGAATGTCATGAGATGAAGTTATCATTGCAAATAGATGACAGGTCACACAGGACATTGTGGGTCACAACTAGACTTTCCAATTCATTCCACAATAATGGGACACAACTGAAAGAATTTAAGCAGAGAGTGAAATTATCAGTTTTGTTTTCTGAAGAAATATTTGGGAATATGTGCAGTGTATGAAAATCTTGAATAAGAAAAAACTATTTTTTATAGAGTAAAAAAGAAAAAGGAAAACGGTTTGTGTTGAAGTTCTATTCAGTTTACTGAATTGTATTATTTTGAAAGTGACCACTGATCCCAGACTGAAAATTTTAGTTACAGTGTTTTTAAATATTACCTACAAGTCATAATATAATTATTGAAATATATCATGTAGGAAAAGACTATAGAGAGAAAACAGAGGACAAAGACTGGGTCTGGGAAATGGAAAAAAAAAAGATAAATAAATATGTGGCAGGGGAGGAAGTGGCAGTGGAGGCTAAGAAAGTAACTGAGAGAGAGAAAGGAACTGAGAGAGAACAAAAAGAAAACCGGGGACTATGTTATATTGAAAGGAAATTCAAAAAAAGTATTCCCAGTTTTCCAGTTTTCATCTTCAAGCCTCAATCAATTAACCAAATCTTTTCTTATGTTTTCTTATGTTACTTTCCTTGTCTTCTGACCTAATATCATTCTTAACTTACGAGAAACTAACTTTATTCTCCATTTCCCAAACATATCAGTTCCATATCCTTTGCTACCTCACTCTCCAATATCATAATTTTTTAGGCAAACTTTACATAGTCACAATTTCAACTTTTTAAAATGTTGAACATTTCTTGTAAAAATATGCCCATATACCCCAGTGTCTGCAGAAATGTTAAGAACCCCTATCAGGTTTGGGATGCAAGAATGTCCTGGAAGATTCATGACACTAAGAGGCATAGGGGCCGGTTGTTAAACTCCAAGTCTGCCACTTAACCTATTATATAGCCTCGGGCATAAACCATGCACCTTGATTTCCTTGTATGAAAAATAGGATAATTATACCGTTACCCAGACTGTTAATAAGTCTTAGAGAGGCAATATTTAACAGGCAATGGCACATATTTTAGAAGAGTAAATCAGAGAGAGTGGAGTTTGGCATTTACTGGATGCCTTTTAAATGCCAGGTATCCTGGATAATATTTCAAGGAAAATTGGTTCAGAGTCTAAATGAAGGAGGTCACTTAGAGTCCTGCAGGGGGATGTCACTTCATACATTTTTAAATCAATGATTATATATACTAAATGTCTTGTATATACAATTTGAATATATCTATTTTTTCTATGTCTATACCCACATCTATCTACATCTACCTTATATGGACATGAAATAGGTAAACAATCATACATAAAATATGCTTTTTTGCCTTACTCTGCAAATACACAAAGAACACTTTAGGTATGTTGAATCAAACTTACTCTGTATTATTTCTGCTGTAGTTCATTGGAAACCATTAAAGAGAAAGGACAGTTGGAGAATAGAAACAACCGTGCCTAACAGTATGTTTTCAATTTTGCTTGGAACAAAAATAGCCTCCACATATTTGCAGGTTGTAATTATGACTGGATAGACCATAATAGTTTACTTTGTCCATAAAACCTTCAACGTGAGTAGCTCTAGCAGTTTTTGAGTCAATTTGTCCCACTCCACTAGAGAACAGAAATACCAAAACGCTAAATAAACTAAGAGAACAGGACATATGCCAAATTAGATAGCGCCTAAGTGCTTTCTTCTGTGTAGAAGAAATCGCAGTGAAAATCACAACTACTTGTCTGTCCAAAAATGTTTCCATTGCCAGTTACAAATAGACCTTTGCAAACTTTCCCAAGGGGAAAATAAGTCACTCAGTTTGATTGTCTAAATCTTCCTTAATGCTTAAAATAAAGTAGCCAGGCTATGTACCAATCTGTTTGGCTTATTTCCACCCATACCCAGTCCAGAAAGCAATGCACCCATTTATTTCAATATGCCAGCAATTACCAACCAGAGAATGTCTGTAATGAAACCATTAGTAACAAAAAAGGCCATGGCCTGTTTTCTCTTCCTCGGCTGCTTCTAATGCAAGCGAACATTTCAAATATCAGGTCCAAGAACTGTTCAAAGCCAACAAACATTCAAAGACATGCAGCAGTTGGGAGTACCACCTGTTCATGTCTTATTCCAGAAAAAACAATTGCCTCTCAGAGTCCCCAGCTGTGACGAATTCAAGAGTGACTTTGCATGCAAGCAAATACTGAGAATGGCTTTCTTTCAAAGACTGAGCCTGTTAGGGAAAGTGATCACTCATGTATTATAGGTAAAATGAAGGGTTAAAAATCACAACTCAGAGCAGTAGGCAAAGGCTAAAAACCACTACAGGTGTGAATCTTAATGGCTGTTAATTAGGTAGAGGTTCAACACAAAAAAGAAGGAAAAGCAGCAGGTGTGAGGTGTGTGTTTTTGCTGATATAAGGAGCAGTGTAAATATTCAACTCTAACAAAAAAACAAGTTCATTTTTATTTGCTCTGTAGTGGAGACTTTGTTTCAATTAGTGCCAGATGATTACTTCCTTTTATGATTCAAAAAAGGTACAAAATTCTTTCTCCACTAAATATTACCAACTAGGAAATACCAAGTGGCACATCTGTGTGTACTTAATTTTGATTCACGTTGAAGAGAGGGCAATTTTGCATGTCTGGGTTAAAGAAAAGAGAAGGAAATTGTAACCTCGAGCACTAATAAGGCTTTAAGAGCCAGTCTTGTAATTTTTCTCTGGATGATGAATTAAACTTCTTTACTGATCTAATCTAACCTGTAGCACTCTTTGCATCTCACTAACTCAAAGTTAATCCAAGATGGTTTCTCCTAAGAAATGTCTGTGCCAGCTGTCTTCAAAGTTTCGTATTTAATTTACAGTTGCAGGCTTTCTGAGTATATTTCTTAAATCACTTTCTTAGCTAGAAAAGAACTCTTAATGTTAACACAGATTTCTTCATCAAACCTTCTTGTCCATTCCTAAATTTTACCCAGTTATGAGTAGACACATTTACTTCTGGTGGTGTGAAGCTGTCTTTGTGTTTATGAAGTACTTTGTCATTATAAAAATCAATTCGAACTCTGGTATTAAAGACTCAGAATGAGTTAACACTGATTACTGAAAAAGTGTTGAAAAAGCATTGGTCCATATAAAGTGTAGTCTACACTCCATCTATACTACAATCTGAAAAACATATATATATGGACTTGATATTTGAAATATGTTTTTAGATTGTTTATTGTGTTTCCTTTTTAAATTTTATCCAGTGTCCACATTCACAAATCAGAAGATCCATGTTTAAATAAGGGATACTGAGGAATTAGGACATAACGTCACATACGTATAATCCAATTTAGCTCAAACCAACTGTATAAATTAGGTATTACTATTGCTACTGTCCAGACAATAAAATGACATGAGGCGTAAAACATTCAAAACATAGTTGTGCAACAAATAACTGGATGGATTAATGAATGATTTATTCCAAATCCCATAATGCTTATGTCAAGACATGTAATCAGATTTCTGTCACTTTTATCAATGTTCTTTACACATGTTAATCACATTTTGTATCGCATCTATACAAGAGGAGTCATTTGCCAATCTGGAAGATTTCAAAAAGGTTTTTGAGGAATTGCTTCACATTCTGCTCTCCAAAATAGTTAAATAACTATGATTACTTTCACATCCATGTTTAATTGAACTAAAAGACTGGGAAATATGATATTTTCATGGGGTTTTATGAAACAATGTAACTAGACTAAAACTTTTAGTAAGTGGATACACGAGCAGATGGGGAGTGCCTCCAAGATTCGAAAAAAAAAAAATGCCACCACTTTTGTAGAAGTAGTTTAGTTATAACATCTACTTGATCTGTTAATATTGGATGCAACTAAATATTACTCCAAATGTTACTTTTGTATGTGTGTGCGGCATTCGCCCATCCTATTGGCATTTTGAAACAATTTCATATATAATTAATACTTAAAATATTTAATTTAAGCCCAGGGAACTTTCCAAAATTCTTTTTGAAGTTTCTTATGATGATGGGTCTCTTTTACCTAGAAGAAGCTTACTGAGTACGTATCATCTGTTCCCAAACATGGATTTTATGTCTCTGTATTTTCACATTTGTATGCCATAATGAAAACATTCTACCAATGACAAACTGTTCTTTTTAATTAACAGACTACTAAAGTTCAGAATTTGTAATCTTAGAAGAGTGTGATTAACCTTTAAGAATTCTGTGCTCATTGTGTAGGCCAGTTTTGATATAATATTGGAGAACTCAGTATAGTTATGTTCATCTCACTGGCTTTACTATTGGCCTATAAATTAATAGATGAAAAATAAAATCTTATGGTGAAATAACATGAATGTAATTAAACCACATAACCTTTTCTATTTTGGGAATGACATTTTGATAAATTGAAACTCTAATTACTTTAACTTTTAACAGGAAATGATGCTAGACAGAAACCTTTATTTCTTTTTCATGGAAAAAATGTATTCAAACTTTTTAAATTTAACTTAAAAAGATTTGAAAGAGAAGATTGTTCAGTCTGCTAGGACTCTAATTTTTGTGATAAAAGATAACAGAAGTTTAGTCATTTGATTCACTGAGAAACAGGAAGAATTGCTTATAATGGCTATAAACACATCAGGATCATTTTAGAAATTTCATTTCAGATCTTTTAAAAATTTGACTTACATAGCAGTTTGTTGGATAGGATAGAACCAATGAAGCTCTCCCATTACTTATAACTGCATGACATTTTTTCACAGTTCATTTGTGTATTCAGGAAAATATTAAATAGTGATAATACCTTCAGTATTTTGAATAAAATAATTTTAACATAAATTAATAACAAATTTAAAAAGATTTTAAAAATATAAAATCTTTATTGAAAGTAATGGCCATATCCCAATTATAAAATACAGCAAATCACTTTGGTTTTGTTACTATGAGTAAGCCTCAGCTTCTTCATTAAAATTATAAAGCTAGAGTTAAACATCTAAAGATGTCTCTCAAGTCTGAAATGAACAATAAATAAATAATAATGTTTTGAATTCCAAAGTTACTATTTGTTTTACTACTTTCATAATCCTCATAAGATCTCTCAGATTTAAATATTATTATAAATCACATTGTATAAATATGAACTCAGATATCTTAGGATGTTCTTATTTTAACCCAGGTTTTTCTGTACTACATCTCCTTTAATGCCACTATGCTTTATCATTTAATGTTCCTGGACTTTGAGAATGATATCCAATCCCTAATTTAAATTCTGAATTGCCAACAAGAATTGTGAGAAATGTGTTCTGTTCTTGCAACCCTGGACATTTATATCTCTTGAAATGAATATTCAATAGGACATTCTCTTCCCAAAATGGACTGTTTCATTAATATTGAAATGTCTTCATTTTTTCTTTTATCCTTCATTGGCCTGATACTAGAATAGTACTTATCTATTCTATACTTTCAACCTTTTCCTCACATTCACACATTCATCACATGGAAGGGTCTCTAAAAGAATTGTCCACACAATTTGTCCAGGCTTCTGTAACATAAGCCTGATAGGGGCACCTGGGTGGCTCAGTTCGTTAAGCGCCTGCCTTTGGCTCGGGCCATGATCCCAGGACCCTGGGATCGAGCCCCATATTGGTCTCTCTGCTCAACAGGGAGGCTGCTTGCTTCTCCCTCTCCCTCTGTCTGCTACTCCCTCTGCTTGTGCTCTCTTGCTTGCTCACTCTCTGTCAAATAAATAAACAGAATCCTTTAAAATATATGTGTGTGTGTATATGTATGTATATATATATATATATATATGTATGTATGTATTATGCCTGATAAGTTATAAAAAGGCTGGAAAATGAGATATGCTTAGATCTCTAGTAAACTGATATTTGAATCACCAAGCATTATTCTCCAGCATTAGAACTATGTACTGTCTGATCAACATCCCTAACTAAAAATGACTTTAAAGATCATTGTTATTAATTGAATGTGCTTTTATGATTTTAATATACTTAGTGTGGACAATACTAGAAATAAAAGGTACTAGAAAGATTATACACTGATACTAAATGGAAAAGCTTTTTAATATATCTCTAGTTATAAGGTGAAATCCAAATGTTTTGAATTTTTAAATGTAATCATACTATAAAATGGTAAACATGACATTAATTATAGTCAAGTATTATTTTAGAACCTTTTTTTGCTCTCATTAAATCTTCATTAGTCTGACATTCAAAATTAGTTTCGTTAATTGGAAATGGTGCACTACTTGGGCTTAATAAAAATTTTAGTCATAATGTGAAACTACTTCTAATTAGACTCATACTGTTTTTACTCTTGTTTTAGAAACAAAAGTACAAAAGTGACCTAAAATGGATGTGTTAAATGTTTTGTTACTATTACTACTTCCTTGTTTTAACTTGGCTTTGGAATAATTTTGAAATACTGGTGCGTAGTGCAGTCAGGGGTTGCAATCAGGGAATCAGGTTTCAGTCCGTGAATGCTACAGAATGTGTTATCGCCTCCTCTTAAGAGCAGGCTCAAAGCAAGACAGGAGACAAGCAATAAACACTGAGCAGACATGTAATGCCTTTATTATTATACTTGCTGTTATTTACAAAATGAAGTTTAAAATATTAGCATGCATACACATTTGGTTTTAATAGCCCTGTAAAGGGTGCTGCTTCTTTGCTCTATAATAAAGTCTAGCCAAATGAGGAATCAGCATAATAGCACAAAAGTGCTATTTAGAGTGAATTGATCCAATATGTTTTCTAAGAAATAATGAGATTTTTTTTTGCCTTAACATGGGAATTCTAGAATGTAATTAAAATAATAATTATAAACGACAGAAATCATCTCCTGAAATTAACTGTTCATCATTTTTTAGTTAACATAAATATATGTTTGACAGAAACCTTCCAGAATTTACCAGCTTGCTTGATCATGTTTCTTTTATTTCTTGCCTCTGACAGAACATCTTTTTAGATTATACTTTCATTGCTTTGGGGGGCATATCTTTTGATTTTCTTAACAATATGGTAGACTTCTGCAGAGATAAATTCAAGCATTTCCTTCTGGGGAGGTAAAAAAATGCCTGTAACTTTACAAATGCCTATAACTTTAAGATTATTATAAAACAACAGTAACAACAGCAGAAACCCTAATACCTTATAACAGGTAGACTCACTTTCTTATATAAACAGGCACATCCTCATGCACTAAAATGGTAATCTCTTATTTTATGTTTTAAACTTTCACTATTTCTTAGTAAGTAAGGTACAGATAAAACCCTAAGCCAAGGGGTGCCTGGGTGGCTCAGTGGGTTAAAGCCTCTGCCTTTGGCTCAGGTCATGATCTCAGGGTCCTGGGATGGAGACCCACATCAGACTCTCTGCTCAGCGGGGAGCCTGCTTCCTCCTCTCTCTCTCTCTCTCTCTGTGTGCCTCTCTGCCTACTTGTGATCTCTGTCAAGTAAATAAATAAAATCTTTAAAAATAAAAACAAAACAAAACAAAAAAACCCTAAGCCAAAACTGGCTATGGCAAGTTTCTAGTTTCCTATCTTATCTGGTCCTGTCTGGATCATCTTTAATTTCTTTGTAAACTGCCTCAGATTCTCTTCTGTATCCAGTACAGTTAAATGGCCGTTACCAATGTAACAATTTCTTTAAATCAAAGATTATGTTTTCATTGATCAAAATTATGCCACAGTCTCACTTTTTGCAGTTCCAATAATTCCTTATATTCTTTTTTTTTTTAAAGATTTTATTTGTCTACTCAACAGAGAGAGAAATCACAAGTAGGCAGAGAAGCAGGCAGAGAGAGGGGGAAACCAGCTCCCTGCTGAGCAGAGAGCCCGATGTGGTGCTCAATCCCAGGTCCCCAAGATCATGACCTGAGCTGAAGGCAGACGCTTAACCCACTGAGCCACCCAGGTGCCCAGTTCCTTATATTCTTTTAACTTTGGGATTCATAGATTATTGTAAAGCACTTTAAAATTCTCATATTATTGGCTTTCTCAATATCTATTTACTCTCATAATATCTTTATTGTCATCATATCACACCCTCATACATAAAACTAATGCCAATTGGAATGAAATAAAATACAAACTCCTACTTCTTACCCCTCATTAACTAGAATTGTTTCATTTCTGACTTAATTACCCCATGACAAAAGGCTCAAGTTTCTTCATAATTCTTTTTATTAGCAAGCATCCCTGATGGTATAATATTAAGAGCATTAGGTTTGCAGCAAATTAACAATGAAGAAGAGCAACAAGAATACCTAGTCAATAAACACTGTAGTCTTAAGTGAGAAGATCACTGCCTTATTTCTTTAATGCCTTGTTCCTCCCTTAACAATGAAAATCATAATAGTTCTCCTTTGAGGACTGTTAGAATTCAAGGGATGAATGAATGGTAGTAGTTAGCATGATCATGAAAAATCCACAGATACTTCTTAAATGTCAGTTCTTTTCCCCTTCCCATTGGCAAAACTTACGGGATCTCTGTTACCTGCTATGTGTCCAACCAAAACTACTTTGGATACTTAAGAACCTAAACAAGACAATCTCTGGGTCAAGACTGCCATATTATAAGGCTGTTATTCAACAGAGAAAATTATCAGAAGTAGTTCACAGGGGCTGGCACAAAGAGGTGATAAAGCAAAATGGTGTTGGAGTGATATTTCTTTTCATCTCAACACCTAGGTACAGAGAAATCAGGAGAAGAATGAAAGGGATGAGAAGGAAGATAATATTCTACTATGCTCTCTGTTCCCTTCTTGATCCTATTTTTTTCCTGTTTAGTCATGAAAACTACCAATACCTGTGATGTGGCATTTGGAACAAACATTGTTGTAAACTACTAAAGATAGTAATTGTGGTCTAGAACATAGGCAAAAAGAGTGTTAGGTACTTCAAGAATAGTTGTTAAGAGTAAGAAAATGTAGCTTCCATTCTCTAGCCTAACACTGTCTAAATGTGTGATTTTAATCATTTCACCTCTCCTTGAGCATTTCACCAAGCATATTCACTTGGTCACATAACACTCATATAAATGAAGGCATTTCCATTAGAGGTAATATCTAAATTCTAACTCTATATTTTATTAGTTTTGAACCATTTTTATGCCTAGCATATTGTCAGGGATAAATTAAGCCAATATATAAAATACAAATTTAAGCCATCAATTCATCGACAATCTTTTTAATTTAATTTAAATTTAGATTTAAATTTAAATTTAGAATTTAAACTATATAGTTCAAATAAAAACACATGCTATAATAAGTCGTTTGATTATAGTTATTTCACTTTACTTACACAAAAGATGTTCTTTTTGCTTATTTTGAAATAGTGTTGAAAAGAGATAAGGAAACAGGGAAGTGATGGAGTTTACCTGGAAAGAAGAGTTCAGGTAGGTACTGGTCATGCAATGATTAGCATGAAACTAGCCATATAGTGAGCAATGTACACCTCCAGGAGTGGACAATGACTGCTTGAGTGAGCAGATAACAGCTAAACAAAGTTTAAATTAACAATGACGCATATTTTTTTCACTGAGTCCTGTAATTGTCTGCTTTATCTGTTTTAATCTTATCTTTCTTGAGCACTTACCTGTTTTCTGTCTCCTTTTCTTTAAGAGATTTATTTATTTAGTTTAGAGAGTGTGGGGAGGGGCAGAGGGAGTAGGAGAGAGAACCCCAAGCAGACTCCCTGCTGAGGACGGAGCCCCAATGCAGGGTTTGGTCTCACAACCCCTGAGATCATGATCTATAATTTGGCAACATATTTACTACTTCGATCTCCTTTTTTTTTTTTTTTAATTTCCTATTATTTCATTAACTCAAATAATATAATTTTTAATATATCTGTTAATTTGAAAGATCCTCTTCAAAATTAAGAGCCATTTTAGGGCTTTTTTGGGAAGTAGTGATTGCAAATTGGTGGCTTTACTGGGATTAAAATATAAGGGAGAAAATGCAAAATATGAAAAATAGGCAGATATCAAAAATCCTATATTCAAATTGCAGTATCAGAAGAAAATATCTTAGGGGTGCCTAGGTGGCTCAGGTCATGATCCAAGGTCCTGGGATGGAGCCCTCCATCTGCCTCTGTTCTACAAGAAGCCTGCTTCTCCCTTTCCCTCTGCCTGCCACTCCCCTTGCTTGTGCTCTTTCTCTCTGTCAAATAAATAAATAAAATCTTAAAAAAAAAGAAGAAGAAAACAATATCATAATAAATGTATTTTAAAATGCACGTAAGAGTTATTTAAAGGATTTTTCAAATGTATCGGATATTTTGTTCACTTGCTTAAATGTTTTTTAGCATCATAAAGAAATACTGCAACAAATGAACAAATGCCTTCATAGTATAGGCTTTAAATGTATCCTTTCATTCCTTAATGTTCTTCAGAAAACCTAATTTAAGTAATATAATGGCTGGTTTCATGCACGTTTTCTGACATAGCTGAAAGATCCAGATAGAAACAGACCAAAGTAACAGTAAATTTGTGCTTTCTCTCTGGTTTAACCTAAAATTTCAGGATTTGACAAATCCTTTTATTTAATTATATAAAAATATATATGTGACCTTTCTATGTCCATTTTAGAAAAACACATTTTTTATCCCTTTGACAATGTTTGGACTAAAGTTATAGGAAAAAATGCTCTTTATACAAATATGGATATTTTAGTCTCATATATATAACTGATTTTCAACTTCTATATCAAGTATTATCGTTTCTCTTTCATTGGTAACAACACTCTTTTTTAAGGTTAATATCATAAGACAGTTCATAAACTCAAGTGCAAAGGAGAAAACATCTTTTTGTTAAATTATTATTTTCCATAAAATTCAATTTCATAATTAAAAATAAGTGTGATGAATTGATGCTTTTGCCATCTCTTTTATGTGTTTAGAAAATAGCTTTAAAATCATGTAATTATAACAGGGACATATTATAGTTTTGCATTTATATAGTAAAACCTTATATATTGGACTGAGTAAATAGAGCTATTCTAATGAACAATTGCCTAAATTAGTGGGTATTATTAGGACAATGAAATTTATTATTCATGTGTTTAGTATACATAAGTGTTGTAAACTAGAGACTCAATTCATGTTGATAATTAAATTAGTCATTAGGCGATGATTTTACATTATAGTGTTTTGAGTATTTGTGTTTCTTTGTAGGTTATAAGCATTAAAAATGGTAAAAACATCTTCAGAATACATTCAGGTCAGTTTTAGTTTGATGATTGTAGCCATCCTCTCATAAGAGTGGTCTAGACCCTAAAAGATCATGATAGGATTAGTTTTCCATACAAATAAATTATTCATCCCATAGTATATCGATTTTTAAATTTTTTTAAATTTTAGTATATGGATTTTTCTTATAAAATTTTGAGCAGGAAGATGGTCATGATTAATTAAACTTTGTACTAGATAGAGCACACAGATAGCAAGGATGAAAATGAAGTAATGTACTGAAGACAAGGAAGAGTCATAAGACATTGCCATAGTCATGTCAAGAGCTGAATTAAGAGAGAACTGAGAAGGGGCGCCTGGGTGGCTCAGTGGGTTAAGCCTCTGCCTTCAGCTCAGGTCATGATCTCAGGGTCCCGGGATTGAGTCCCACATCGGGCTCTCTGCTAGACAGGGAGCCTGCTTCCTCTTCTCTCTCTCTCTCTTCCTCTCTCTCTGCCTGCCTCTCTGCCTACTTGTGATCTCTCTCTGTCAAATAAATAAAATCTTTAAAAAAAGAGAGAGAGAGAGAACTGAGAAGGTTATATCAGAAATAAATAAGAAAGTGGAAAGGGGTCCAAGTTATTCTAAGATCATTCACACAGACAGGTTGAGTCTCACTCACAACAAGATCAACCCAGGAAAAATTAAAGAGATGGGAATATGGTTTCCAGGGACTGACAAAAACAACAATAAGCAACAACAAGTCAAAACCGGCCAACTTTTGAGAAAACCACTAGGGAATTTAAAAGTTGCCTTTAAAAAGTTTGCATTGAGGGGCTATAGGGGAAGTAGAAGTCATGATTAGTAATTGGGGAGTTAGCAGAGACAGCAGTGAGAAGACCTGTTGAAGAAATATTTTTAAAATCTAGTCTTTGCCTGAGTTTACCCTCTCTCCTTCATAATCTGGAAATTCTGTCCAGGCATTAAATCGCCACAGCACAGGACTCATTGCATTTGTTTCTCATCTTTTCTTGCCTGATGTTCAGTGCCTTAAAAATTATTTTTTCATCTATTTTGTCTGACATTTTAGTTGTTTCGGGCAAGTGGCTATGTCTGAATCCTGTAACTGTCTTGTGTGGAAAAGCAGACATATTCGAATTAGATAGTTTATTTTCTATGGCAAAAGTAGGCACACTTTTTCTATAAAGGGACAGACAGTAAATATTTTTGTCTTTATGGGCTACACAGTTCCTTTCACAACCACTCAGCTCTACCATAGTAGTGCAAAAACAACCAAAGACAATACGTAAATGACAGGCATGGTGGGTTTGGTTTACAATGGGCCAGAATAGCTCACTGAACCCTGTTTTATGACAACCAGCAAAAGTCTGGAAACAATACATAACTTATAAACTAATAGAAGTAAAGTAATAAAATGAGAGAATAAATTTTAATATGCAATTCCAAAAGAACCCAAACTTTTTTTTTTAAAGGAAAAGAAGAACATAGACAAAAGGGCAATTATAAAGCACATAAAAAGATATATTTAGATAGATTTAGATAGACTTGGATCAAACATATCTGAAATGACATTAAGCATAAATGGACTAAATGATCTGTTTAAAAGACAATAGCTTAGAATGCTTATTTCTCATTGTAAATGATGCACAAAAGACATAGAGAAATTTTACCTTTGAATAATGGGAAAAAGAAAGGCTTTGCAAAAGTGACAAAAGGAAAGGAGGTGCTGTGTCTATATTGCAATCAGACAACAAAACCTAAAGCAAGTAATAACTAGAGTGACTTCATACTAACAAAAAGTTTACAATTTCTAGGAAACTACACAGACTTTACATTTTCATACATCCACTAATATGATCTCAAAATGTATGAAGCAACAAAACTGCAAGGAGAAATAGATTCATAAAGCAGGAGATTTTTACACTACTCTCAGCCCTTCATAAAACAAGCAAGGAAAAAACAATTTAGCAAGCAATCTTAACAATGAAAATAAATAAACAACTAGTGTAAGAAGCCATTTTGAGGAGTATTAGGAATCCACTAAACTTGAATGAAAGAAGAGAGAAAAGAAAAACTATATGTAATTCCATTTATAAAAATTCCACTTGTTAAGGAAAATAAAACTGGCAAAATTAAATCGGAAATATTAAGAAGCACAGGGGATTAGGGTAAAAGTCTAGTTACTCGTTTATTTGAGCTTGGTGCAGGAACACTGTAGATTTCTCCTGTCTGAACAGAAGTCCTCCTGGCATCCTGAAGAAGCATCCTATATTGACAGTGTCACATCCACCTTAAGTGCAGAGGGAAAAAATGCAGAGAAACATTTGGAGCCCTGATCATGTTAATCACAAAACAGAATATTTAGGATTACAGGTTTCCCTGTACCAGATCTGTACTAGCAATCTGCCAACTGGCAGAGGTGCCCAAGTGGTAATCTATAAATTTTACGTGTGTGTTTTCCTGAGAGCACCCTCTAAAGCATGGGATCTGGGTAGGTAGCCACTCTTGCCCAGGGCAAAGGACAGTATTATTCTAAGAATATTGAAGCAAAAGTAGATATAGAAACGAAGGTAATTGAAGAGGCTCTTGAGTCCTCTAGAATTAGTTGTATAGAAAATTGTTGAATATCTTAGATTGCAGAAAATGCAGGTCTATAAACCCTCCTTCTGTGGGGCTACTGAAGCATATAGAAAAGTGTGAGAAGGCAATGTAGGATGAGTAGACAGTAGAGCTGAAGGCAGCTATATGGGACACCAACATGGAAGGCAGAAAAAAAAAAAAAAAAAAAAAACTCCTTAACTATGATTGAGATATGTACCCAAGAGATGCAAGAAAAGAATAAAAAGTGTCTGAAAAACTAAAATAAATATATAATAAGACTTTCTGTTCCAAAACTCCAAGGACCAACAAACTAAGTCAAGCAGAGTCAATTACCATATGGTTTCACTTTTATGGAGCATGAGGAATAACACGGAGGACTTTGGGAGATGGAGAGGAGAAGTGATTTGGGGGAAATCGGAGGGGGAGACAAACCATGAGAGATTGTGGACTCTGAGAAACAAACTGAGGGTTTTGAGGGGAGTAGGTAGGGATTCGGGTGAGCCTGGTGGTGGGTATTATGGAGGGCACATATTGCATGGAGCACTGGGTGTGGTGCATAAACAATGAATTTTGAAACACTGAAAAGAAATAAAATAAAATAAAATGGAAAAAACAAACAAACAGACTCAATTGTTATTGAAAGACCAAGATGAGGATTGACAATTGTTCCCCAAATATAGTACATAGTCACTAGTGAACTAAACGAGATCATTTACATGAAAACACTGAATTTATATCATAGGTTTGGGTGATTTGATGAGTAAATGAGATAGGAGGAACAGAGGTATTAGGTACAAAAGAGTATAAATATAAGAGATATATGTACGAGTGTGTCCCTGTGTATCAGTGTGCATGTATATGTGTTTGTGTATGTTTCAGTTGTAAGAATAAGAATGAGGGCATTTTTAAGGTTAATGAGAACAAAATGAAAATTCTCAGTGAAATGTAAATCTCTGGAGGGCAAAAGTTCTGTCTCCTTGATCAAAAGAAGCTGATTAAATAATCCTGACGTGTGTCACTTGGTCAAACCTTTATTTAGATAGATGAAATATACAATTATCTAAAATTCATTAAATCCTAGACACTGCTGATTATTAGATGAACGATCATTTTATATATCGCTAGGGAAAACAATACTGTCAAACAATACAAAGCTATTTCACAATGCTTTTGTAACACTTGTCATTAAATATTTACCGAAAAACTGAGTCATTTAGAATAGATTTCTATAATATATCACTTGTGACTCTAAAAAACCAAAAATACATGCAAATTAAACTGTTCAGAGTACACCTAAAATATCCTTTACATTTAGTAACTATATCTTTCAAGACACTTTTAATTCTGAGTTTTTAAAATCTGTGTTTTACCATATGGTATCATTTCCTGGGCCCTCTGGAGGACAGTGAGCACAGTGTTTCTCAACAAGCTATCCATAATTCTGTACCCGACCTGGTATAAATATTTATATAAATTGTAATATACACTGCAGGAGTTAAAAACTTCCTTGGTGATAGCAATTGTCAGCTACATGTTAAATTCAGAGTAATATAAAAAATGTGATTCTTAGAATTGATGAAATGCACTAGGAAAAACAAAGCTGGGATCTAAATCAAGTTGTCCTTATTTTCCATGCCCTGCTCTTCTAAAATAGTCCATACCTGATATTTTTGGAATTGTGCTTGCTTTTTACATTTGGGAAATAGATATTTTTTATAAAGAAAAATCATGCATTCATAAATGAAATACTATACAGCCATTAAAGTGATGTGGCAAAAGGACACTTTAAGACTTGGAAATACATTTATGATATCTAAATAATATATGACTATGTACAAATATGTATGCAAGTGTGTATATATATATATATATATATACACACACATATATACTTAAATCTATATCCACATATAATATTTTATTCACATATATGAAATATTCACAAAGATATATATAAAATATTAACAATGTTATCTGTCTTATAGGACCATGGGTAACTACCTTTTGTATTTTCTTGATATATTTGTATTTCCAGTTTTTTACAGTCTATCTGTATTGCTCTTACCAATTAAAATAAACAGAATAGATTCTACTATGTTCTCACTACAGAATTTCCATTATTTCTTTTTTCTTTTCTTTCTTTAAAATTTAATTTTATTTTTTCAGTGTTCCAAGATTCATTGTTTATTGACCACACCCAGCGCTCCATGCAATATGTGCCTTCCTTAATACCCACCACAAGGCTTCCCATCCATTCCAACCTCCCATCCTTACCCCTCCAAAACTTCTTGATACAGTTTCTAATAATTTTAAACTTCAGATTAAATTTGAATTAAATATTATGGGGCAATATACTATAAACATTGAAGTTTGCACTTTCTATACCAGAAACTTTTGGCAAATTTCCATATTCCTCTCTATAATTTTATAATAGTCAAATGACTGATCATAAAAATTTTATTGGATTATCTTCTTTGAAACAAATAATAACCAAAACCTTCCAGGGAAAGTTATACAACACAGAGTTCACTTGGTGGTAACTTTTTGATTGCTAATTTACATTTATAATTTTGCACTAAATAACTCTAAGTATAGACTAGTAGTTACACAATGCAAATAACTTCAGGAACATATTAACCATTAATTTGCACTTTATGCTGTAATATTAAAGATGGGTGGGACTGAAAGTACAAATATATATCTTTCAGTCTTTGTTAATATACACTTGATATATACTGAACATAGAATTTTCATTTGTGTGTCTTTGCACATATATTTTTAAGTTACCTGGTTTTTTTCAAAACTTAAAAGAAACCTACATAAATTACTTACATTTTGTCTTTTCTGTCAATTCCTTTTCACTCCTCTTTATGGCAACAGATCTAACTAGTCAAATCTATCTAAAATATACTTACTTGTTTTAAGCTTTCTATCCTCTGAAGACAGAATTTCTAAAAACCATCAAATTCAATGGCAAATTAGCTATAGATAGTTTTTTACTAGAATAAATATTTCAAAATCTTAAAAATTGGAAGGGGAGGTGAACCATGAGAGACTATGGACTCTGAAAAACCATCTGAGGGTTTTGAAGGGGCGGGGGTTGGGAGGTTGAGGGAACCAGGTGGTGGGTATTAGAAAGGGCATGGATTGCATGGAGCACTGGGTGTGGTGCAAAAACAATGAATACTGTTATGCTCAAAAGAAATAAAAAATTAAAAAAAATAAATATATTAAAAAATCTTAAAAATGAAATAAGCTTTTTTAGAACACTAAAAGAATATATGAACATGCCTTCTCTGTCTGATCAAAACCAATTTTTTTTTCTTACCCAAAATGATTTATAAACTTGCAGTGCATATGCAGTTATAGGAGAGGAAGATGCTCAACTTTGTGTATCCATCTTGATTATTTTCCCTTTTTTTCTGAGAGGGGGAGGGGTGAGAAGGAGAAGGTGGGGAGAGAATCTTTAAGCAGACTCCATGTCCAGTGCAAAGCTGGACATGGGGCTTGATCTCATAAACCTGAGATCATGAAATCAAGAGTCAGATGCTTAACCAACTGAGCCATTCATCTTGTTTTTTTGAGTTTGTTTTTTTTTTTTAAGATTTTCTTTATTTATTTGACAGGGAGAAAGAGATCACAAGTAGGCAGATAGGCAGGCAGAGAGAGATGGGGAAGCATGTTCCCTGCTGAGCAGAGAGCCCAATGTGGGGCTCGATTCCAGGACCCTGGGATCATGACCAGAGCCGAAGGCAGAGACTTAACCCACTGAACCACCCGGGGCCCCTTTAGTGTCTTAACAGGAAAAATATTACTTCACTGCAAGTATTGCTTTTTTACTGTTTGAATTAGTTCAGCATACTGGTGAATGGGTAAATGTTTTACTATAGATAATTTTTAAAAATATCACGTTAAATCTCAAAAATATCTGTTTAAATGATTTGTTATGCTATGATACTAGTTGTTAATCATATTTTACCATGATTGCCAAAAACAGCATTAAGAAATCTCTTTCTTGGGGTGCTTGGGTGGCTCAGTGGGTTAAAGTCTCTGCCTTCAGCTCAGGTCATGATCCCAGGGTCCTGGGATCAAGCCCCACATCAGGCTCTCTGCTCAGCAGGAGCCTTCTTCGCCTTCTTCCCTCTCTCTCTGCCTGCCTCTCTGCCTACTTGTGATCTCTGTCTATCAAATAAATAAATAAAATCTTTAAAAAAAAAAGTCTCTCTCTTTTAAGACTATCAATCCTTAATTGGGGCGTCTGGGTGGCTCAGTCCTTAGGCGTCTGCCTTAGGCTCCATTCATGATCCCAGGGTCCTGGGAACAAGCCCTGCATCGAGCTCCCTCAGTGGGGAGCGTGCTTCTACCTCTCCCATTCCCCCTGCTTGTGTTCCCTCTCTCACTGTGTCTCTCTCTGTCAAATAAATAAGTAACATCTTTAAGAAAAAAATCTATCTCTTTTTAAGACTATCAATCCTTATTTCTATAATTTGGGATACTTGCATGACTTTGAGAATCCTCCAAATCAGTAAAGGAATCTTAAAAGTTTGTGTATTTCCCGCAAGCCCCCTAATAACTCTGTGAGCAGATAACACATATTTGATATCTGTCCATCTATAATTACTACTATATTTTATCATTAAAAATGATTTTATATAGAACCAAAATCAAAAAAATTATTTTAAATAGAACCAGGTTCGGGTTGAATAGGAAAAGATCAGTCTATACCGTACCTGTTCTATTAAAAGGTGTAATTGCTGAAGGGGAAACTAGAAGATAAAAGAGGCTTAATATTTGCTTTCACAATGACAGACTAGGCTGTTGGGTCCAATCTTCTCACAAAGGACAAGTAAAAAATCCAAATGAAACATTTTTTTTAAGATATTAAAATATTAGGAATAAAAGAAGGATCCCCACAATCACTAACAGTATTCAACATTGCACTTGAGTCCTAATCAGTATAGTAAGGTCAAAAAAAATTTGAAAGAGTTAAGTAAAATAGAGGGAAAAAATTATAAACAGATGATAAAAATGTATATGGAAAAAAGCCAAAAGAATTTACAGAAATTTATTAGGAGCTATAAGGCATTTAGATGTAAGGTGGTTAGATTAGTGTTCTAAATTATAAAGTGCAAAACTATAAAGGTTATAGAATATAAACTAGGAGATATCCATGATTTTGCATTTGGGGAGAAAAAAGTGTATTTAACAAGACACAAAAATCACAAACAAAAAGATTGATAAACAAACTGCATTAAAAGTAATGACTTTCCTTTCTCAAAAGGCAACACAAAATATGACATGATACAGATAGAGAGAAGATACTGCAAAACATAAATTATTAATTAATACAATAAAAAATACATAAGTTGTATTAATTAATATAAAAAATACAAAGGAAAAATACCTGAGGGAAATTAAAACCAACTTACTTAAATAATATTTTCCTAAAGAAAATATCCAGGGCGCCTGGGTGGCTCAGTGGGTTAAGCCGCTGCCTTCGGCTCAGGTCATGATCTCAGGGTCCTGGAATCGAGGCCCGCATCGGGCTCTCTGCTCAGCGGGGAGCCTGCTTCGCTCTCTCTCTCTCTCTCTCTCTCTCTCTGCCTGCCTCTCTGTCTACTTGTGATCTCTCTCTGTCAAATAAATAAATAAAATCTTTAAAAAAAAAAAAAGAAAATATCCAACTGGCCAATAAACCTGTGAAAATTAAGCTGACTTTTTATAATGATGTTTTTCAATGAGATACATTTTGTAGCTACCAAGGATCTCAAAATATTACATTTTTGTGTCATGATGGATTTTCATTATTGTTTTCCTTAAAATCTTATGAAAAAAGGAAAGTGAAGTAGAGGAGGCAAACAAAGTGAAAGAGAGAGAGAGGAGGAGAAGGAGAGCAACAATAATGGCGATGATAAGAATTAAGAAAAAAAAGGATAATTGAGTGCAAGTTAATCAAAAGGCTACCAAAACAGCCACATGACATGTATGCTTATTTCTCATTGGACAGACTTGAGTTACAACAACAGCAAGTAGCAACGGAAGTAACATATAAATTCTTTATGCTATGTTATACCTATCTGAAAATTTAGGTTTATTCTACTATGATCGAAGGGAAGAACAAATATGGAGGGAAAGAAAGTAGTTGATGCTATAAATTATGTAATTTCCTGGGTTTACATGTATTCGTATTTTGAAACATTACTTCTGGACCCTATTAACAATATATAGATATTGGCTGGTTAATTTATGTCTTGGATCAATTTGTGATTTGCTCACTTATCTATTACATGTAGCTTTTTTAACCAAAGAGAACAAAATACCTAATTATGCTGTAGCTTTTCTCCCTTATTTATGAAAAGAAATTATCCTGTGTTGTGAACTTCATAAATGAACAAGAATGACAAATACTTTATTCAATCCATGTTTTCCATCTCAGTGTTTGATTTCTCAAATCTATATGTTACTTATAAAACTAAAAATGGATATCCTTGTTTTTTGAATGTTTCCTTAATAATGTAAAGACAGATATTACCCTATTTCTGTTAGGATCCTGTGTTATTTCTTGATAATATCACAAAAGCAAGGTGAATGCAAACAATATAAATTTCCTAGTGGTGTGAATATCTAGCCCAACTTTTAATCTTCAAAGACTCCCTGAAAATACTCTTTTCATGAGCTTTTCAACATAGGTTTTTAATGAGATCAATGAGGGAATCATCAGAAGATTGAATAAATCATTGTGTCATATAATGAAGTCCAGTTGGGATATAACTAAGTCCAGGTAGGAAGGCATTAGTTCACTCCATGAATCCATATTCACAAATACCAAGGGAAAAAAAAGCAAAGCATTATATACAATCTTCAGTATGATATTGAAAGATACCTTCAGTATGACGTGAAATATTCTATTATGTCTTATGGATTGATTTATATATGTCTGCTTTAATTAGTGATTTTAAGAATTTACTTCCTTCTGATAGTTATGATGTCAGATGCTTTGCTGCCTATCCATTCATTCTTACATCAGTTGTCACTTAGCTTCTCTCATTCAGGTAATCAATCCTTACAACTCCATGAAAGAATACTTGAAAGTGAAACTGATCAATTTTTTGAATCAAACAAACATTGCACTATTCAATTCAGACTTTTTTTTTTTTAACATACCCATATTCACAATATAGGTCCCAATCATCAAATGTGTATAAACTTCCTGGAGGTCTTTATTATATTAAAGGATGCATGACTGTTGTCCAGATTCTGAAGAAAATTGGGACAGAGATTCTTAGAAGAATATGGAATGGAAGAAAGGAACAAATACTGGGGTGTAGGAAAGAATCTTTTATGAATACTGCAAGTAGTATAGAATAACCTTCTATGAGTGTTATGTGAACCTAACTTCTAAAGTTGTCATTGGACAGATTTCAAATTAGGAAGGTTTTAAAAATAAGATTCAAGAGATTACATTCTTCACATGAAAGTAAAGAGTATAACCTTACACCAGTTAGAATGGCCAAAATTAGCAAGACAGGAAACAACATGTGTTGGAGAGGATGTGGAGAAAGGGGAACCCTCTTACACTGTTGGTGGGAATGCAAGTTGGTGCAGCCACTTTGGAAAACAGTGTGGAGATTCCTCAAGAAATTAAAAATAGAGCTTCCCTATGACCCTGCAATTGCACTACTGGGTACTTACCCCAAAGATACAGATGTAGTGAAAAGAAGGGCCATCTGTACCCCAATGTTTATAGCAGCAATGACCACGGTCACCAAACTGTGGAAAGAACCAAGATGCCCTTCAATGGACGAATGGATAAGGAAGATGTGGTCCATATACACTATGGAGTATTATGCCTCCATCAGAAAGGATGAATACCCAACTTTTGTAGCAACATGGACGGGACTGGAAGAGATTATGCTGAGTGAAATAAGTCAAGCAGAGAGAGTCAAGTATCACATGGTTTCACTTATTTGTGGAGCATAACAAATAGCATGGAGGACAAGGGGAGATGGAGAGGAGAAGGGAGTTGAGGGAAATTGGAAGGGGAGGTGAACCATGAGAGACTATGGACTCTGAAAAACAATCTGAGGGTTTTGAAGGGGCGGGGGTTGGGGGTTGGGGGAACCAGGTGGTGGGTATTAGAGAGGGCACCGATTGCATGGAGCACTGGGTGTGGTGCATAAACAATGAATACTGTTACACTGAAAAGAAATAAAACATTAAAAAAAAAAAGAAAGTAAAGGGTATAACAATGGGAATAGAAAGGATGGAGAATATAGAAAGTACTATGATGTTATAATAATTCCCTTATTAAATATATCCCAGGAATTTTGCCAGGGGGATGGAGAGTTGAGTGCATAGTTTAAATTGTAAAGGGATAAACTCTGTACATGTAAATAGATACTGGGTAGATGGGATAGGAGAAAGAGAAATACAACATGAAAGCCACAGTTCGGGTTGGGTATGCACATAGGACACACAAGTAGACAAGAATAATGGAGTCACATGAGAGTGATGGAAAGAGATGGAAGTGAGGAGGAATGGGAACAAGGGGTTGGGCAAATCCCCGCTAAAGATACTTAAATTTTCTACTATTACAGGAGGTTAGTTATTTTTCCACTTTGCTGAATTATCTCTATAAGACAGGAATTGGCAAACTGTGGTCTGTGGACCAAATCCAGACTGACACCAGTTTTTATTAATAAAGTTTTTACTGGAACACAGCCAGTCATTTATACGTTGTTTGTTATTATGTCTGCACTACAACATCAGAGAGACCATTTGGCCTGCAAAGTAAAAAATATTTATCATCTGGCCTTTTACAGAGAAAAGTTTGCTTATTGCAGGCCTAGGAAATGATTTCAGTTGTGAAAAACTAAGTTTGAGTGGCTGGACCATTATGGTCTTACTGTCCAAAATGAATTTGATAGCTAGATCTGAAATCGAGTACAGAGCTATCCAATATCATTTGGGGGAATTATCAGTTTTCTGTTTATGTAGTAACTATAACATAGATATTTCTATTTATTATAATTATGTGTATGATATGTGATATATAATTAATATCCTAATATCACTTTATAAATACATTAAAATTCTGCAAATTTATATTTATGACATATATGATGAATAAATAAAAATATGCTTTAAGTCAAAATCTCCTACTTTGTTATTTTAATTTTTTTCCTCTGCCCTATTAATCCACATGGGATAACATTTTTCAGTCAGTTATCCTACAACATTTGTAGTGTCCCTATAATTTCAGCAAATTCAGTTTTCAAAGTACAAAGTCTTGGCCAAATTTATTTTGCTCTGGCTATGTTATCTTTCTGTAATTACCTAGACAGTTTGGTGCAAATTCTGGAACAAAGGATTTGTAATTCTTCTCCAATTCTGTAAAATATAGGCTGCAACTACTTACTCCAAATTGCCTTCTCTGTTTTGTGATAATAGTGGTGATGGGCAAGATTTTATATACTAGCACTGGCTTTTTGGGAGTAATAAGGTAATTTTTTTTAAAGTTTTTATTTTAATTCTAGTTAGTTAACATACAGTGTTACGTTAGTTTCAGGTGTAAGTAACAGAGTAACTTCTAAACTGAGAACTGCCACAAAGTATCTTCTAATCACAAGTCATTTGTTTTATTATTACTTCATACATAGCATTTAAAAATATTTCCTTTAGCAGTATTTGGAATTTTTGTGTTTTTTACCATATCCAATTTATTAATTTCTACACAGTAAAATAAATCAGAACAAAGCAATGGTTTATTCTAGTCCTGTTACTTAAAATAAGATGTGATCATGTTTGTTTGTTTGTTTTTTTAATACGATAATGTTTTGGTCTTCCTTTTTAAGTTGGATATATGTTAAAAATTTGCTATGATAGGAAAGTAAATTTTTCTCATTAGTTTTCTGTCCATTTCACATCTTAATATCACTATAATTATAAATTAATTTATAAAAGACTTTTAGTTGTAAAGTAATTCTAGTCATGTAAGTATATTGGCTAACTGGTCAAATATTTTGATAACAACAGGAATGTGAGACATATATTTTATTTACCTATTCAGAAATAAGCAATATTGTACTAACTTAAAAGGTAAGGAAATTACTTTTAATCAACTCTATTTTATAAGTTTATGATGCTATTTAATTGAGATAATGTACTTTATCATTGTTTCAGTCACGAATTATACTTGGATATATCCAAATTTGTGCAGGCAAAAGGAGTTTATAGATTTACTGAGAATAAATGTAGATACTATAGTAACTTCAGATATTATTGATTAGATTTCACTTATTGATAACTTTCAAGTATGGACAGACAAACCCAAAAGAGGATAAATATATATTATTTTGCCTTACAATATCAAGCTACAGAACCAAGGAGTTAATATAAACTACATAGGTAAAAACATTATTTTTATAAGAATGGATGAATAAGTATGGATGAATAAGTATCCATGAAACATCAACAATTACTTTTTTAAATCCCATTTTGAGTGAAAATTAACCCTTCTATTTTGCATCAGATACTGTAACAACTTCACATATCTTCATAAATACATTTCAATATGTGTAACATTACAGTAATCTTACCAAAAGGAGATTGTGTTAAAAAATAATGTTTATTTGAATCATGGAAGCACTATTTTTTAACTGGCAAAATTTAATGTAAAGGGGAATTTCCATAATTTGAGAAATAAAGTGGAAATCTGTATTTGGACACTTGACTATTTAAAATTTCTATAAGCTAGCCATGATCCTGACTTCATTTTTCAGTGTTTTATAATTTCCATAGCCAATCCATGTGTTAGCAGTTTCTAAATTGACCTTCAGAACTTAGTTTCAAAAGAGTTTATAAGTTTTAAAGTAAGGTCTTAAAATATATAAAGGTGAAAATGAATAGTTTAATTAGCCTTGATGTGATTAATACCATAATAATACATAACACACGAAAATGTGAAGTTGCAGTATTTGGCTGGGGCAGGCAGATTTCCTATAGCTGTTACCTCTTGGAATCCTAAAGACAATCCTTCAGGAGAAACTTGGTAATAGACAGTTACATCCTTTTTGAGATATAAGTAGCATTAAATTAGAAGTATATAAATTAAAAAAATCTTAAGTTATACTTGTTTATTCTGGATATTGTACATATGGATAGTTGCAACATCACTCTTGATATAATTCTATATGTTAAAAATGTTTTGTAGCAGAAAAACAAAAGGGCACTTTATATATATAACATAACCCTTCAATGTGATGTAAAATGATAGAAGAAATAATTATCTATAAAATTACACATCTGAAGGTAATGATAGCCTTAAAATCAGCAGAAATTACAAAATATTAATATTAGAAAGAAATTTATTTAACATACAAAAATGTGTTTTAAGTAGATGTTATATATTTTTTGTAAGTGTTATGAATTTAACAGTGAACAAACTAGACAAAAATCCTGTTTTCACAAAGTTTGCATTATAGTGTAAGAGGATAGACCCTAATAAGAAACATTTTTTAAATGCACTGCATTTATTTGGCAGTTAGGGAAATGGATAAAAAAAAATTGGGAAGGGAAGACTAGAAAGTAATTTTAAAAAATAAAGAGTCAGGGAGGCCTCACAGAAATATTTAAAGACACAGTGTGAAGGAACAAACAATGCTGACATTTGCATACCTTTGGACATAGGTTCCAGTTAGAAGAAATAGAAAACAGAAAGTTCCTAAGGAAGGTTATCTTAAAGATTTGCAAGGAAGTCAGTGTGGCTGGAACTGTGTGAGCAAGGAGGATTGCAGGATATTATTTCATAGACATGAGGGAGGAGACCAGCTAGAGTCTTATAGCCCATTAGAATACATTATTTGTTTATTCTGAGTGAAATGAAAAGCTATTACTGGTTACTAGCAAAGAATATCAATGATTTAATATATATGAATAAGATTATTCTGACTCATGAAATGAGTACAAACTCTAGGACAGAATACAATGGGTAAGAGACTAGAGTGGTTTGGCCCACATTATAAGTGGGAAGTAATAAGTGGTAATCAGATGCTACTATATATTGGAGGTAAAGACAACTGGATTTGTAGTTGCATTGGACTACAGGAATTGAAAGAAATGAATTGAGAAGTTTATTACTATTATTGCTCCAAGCCATGGAAAAATGGATTTTCATTAACCAAAATCGAAAGGGATACTAGAGGGAAAGGTTTGGGACAAAATACTATGGTTTGTTCTTGGACATATTAGGTTTCTTTAAAAAAAAGTTGTGTAAATATTTACACTTCTATCAGTAGTGTAAATACTGTAAATATCAGTGTAATAGTGTAAATCAGTATTTACTGTAAATATCAGTGTAATAGTGTAAATCAGTATTTACTGGTTTACACAGTGTAATAGTGTAAATCAGTATTTACACTACTGATAGAAATGTAAATATTTACACAACCTCTTTTTACACAACAGATTTACCAACAGATTCCCGTTTTTCCATATCTTAAGCAATAACTGGAATCATCAGTGTTTTTAAATTATAGCCATTCAATTAGTAATGGTATATAATTATGGATATAATTTGCATTTTGTAGATGTCTGATAAAGTTTAGAATCTATACATCTGGTTATTTGCCATGCTTTTCCACTGAAGTATCTGTTCAAACCTTTTGCCCAATTTTCTGTTGAGATATTTGCGTCCTTTTTATTGAGTTACAAAAGTGATCTTATGGATTCTGAATCGAAGATTTTCTGATATGTGATTTGAAAATATTCTCTCCCAACATGTGGCCTGTCTTTTCCTCCTATTAATTCTGTGTTTTGAAATGCAAACATTTTGGGGGCACCTGGGTGGTTCAGTGGTTAAGCGACTGACTCTTGATTTCAGCTCAGGTCATGATCTCAGGGCTGTGAGATTGAGGTCCACATAGATAGGTCTCCATGCTCAGTGTGGAGACTCCTGGAGATTCTCTCTCTCTCTTGGTCTGCCTCTCCTCCCCTCAAATAAATAAATAAAAAAAAATCTTAAAAAATAATTGTATTCAAATATTCATAGGAACATAGTCTGTAATAACCCAAAACAGTGTAGGAGGGTGACAAAAGTGCATAAACAAGTAAATGGATAAACAAATCATGATATTTCCATATAATGGAATGCTACCTAACAATAAAAATCAATGAACTACTGATGCATACAACAACATACATGAATCTCAGAATAATCATCCTGAATGAAGGAAGCCAGTCAAAATAGAATATATACTGTATAAATATATTTATCTCAAATTATAGAAAATATAAATTAATCAATAGTAGCGGAAAACAGATTGTGACCTTGGGACCAGGGCTGGGGAGTAAAGTATGAGAAAGAGAAAGGAATGAATGCAAGCATTACAAAGGGTTGTGATGAAAAAGAGTAACAGATAACATAATTTTGGATTATATATGTGTGTGTGTGTGTGTGTGTGTAATATATGATACAACTTATCAAATTATTCACATTAACTATGAATTTTATTGTAAGTAAAATTTACTTCAATCAACATGATAATTTCTTGATATATCTATTGGACTTCCAAATTGAAATATCAGAAATGTACTTTGTTGTTCAAAGGAGTATAAACTGCAGAAAATATAAATGTTGAAGGCATCAAGTATAGATGATGTTTAAAATGACTTTAAAAATGGATAATACATGAGAATATAAAGAAAGAAAACTGATCCAAAGGTCAAGTTCTGGAACCCTCCAATATTTTCATATTAGACTATGAAGAACTAACAAAAGTGACTGAAAAGGAGTATCCAGTTAGGAAGAAGGAATTTCAAGACAGTGTGGTGTCCTCAAAGTCAATTAACACAGCTATTTGAAGAGTATGAGAATGATCAACTATGTCAATTGCAGCTGACAGTAACTCATGATTATGAAGACACAGGGTGTTTGAACATAGGGATGTGGCTGTCAGGAGAGAAGTGGTGAGGAGCTTGACTAGGTTACATTCAAGAGAGAAATTGGAGCTATAAAGGAGAAAAATAGTGGATCAGAAGCAGGAGAGAGGCAGGTTAAAGAGAGTATGACTTTTTATCATTTTATTCTTTTAAGTTTGGGGAAATCACAAATTTAATGCTGCTAATGGGAATGACATAGTAGTGAGGGGGAAAAAATGTTGATCCCAGAGAGAAAAGACAAATGATGAAATGATGTTCCTGAGGGGAAGGAATCTATTCACAAGAAAAGGGACATAGATATTAATTAGGAACATAGATATAGTTCATCCACAGTGGCAGGTAGAAGGAAAAATATATCATCCAAATATGGGTGGGTGGATAAATGTCTTGGCAGGAGCCTGTAGGAGTTCTTTTATGATCTATGTTCTCAGGGAAACAAGAGGAAAGCTCAACAGGTAAAAGAGAATAAGAAAGAGTAGTACTTGACTTGATAAAAGAGAATATAAGAAATAGTAGCTAGGAAAAATGGAAAGTTAGTAGACTGAAATGCAAAGCAAAGTAAAGGCCTGCTTGTGTTTAACAGTATAGATTTAAAGTGACATTTGTTTTGAATTTTTAAAAAAATGTCTTTCCATTCAAGAAATGTTAAAATGTTTTTCTGAGTTTAGTTTCCAACCAATGCTAATAAATAATAAAAACAAATGCTATGAAAGGTTTGCTTTTCATGAAATAAAAATCAATGCAACCTATGATTTATTTGTGCCTTGCCTACCTTTAATTTGATTTATATTGCTAACATATTTTATTGGGAAATATGCTTGTTTTGAGATATTTTATATTAAGAATACTCTCGTCCTTCATGTTGACAGAAAAAGACAGCCAAATGACATGCTGCTCTTAAAACAGTTATTTAACTAAAACCAGCTACTAAGCTATATACAATTCAAACGACATGCTGTTCTTAAAACAGTTATTTAACTAAAACCATCTACTAAGCTATATACAATTTTTTAAAAAATTGGAAAAAAAAACCTCTAGAAACTGCTAATATCTAATGTACTAGGTTTAAGTTAAACTTACTTCCATTATTATTCATAGGAAGAGTAGGCAATCAATGCAAATGTGATAGCAAGAATGCTGGTGCAGTATTTTTTCAGAAGTATATCAGTTTCCATCTATAGACTGTTAATTGTGGGTTATAATGAATAATATTAGGATTAATTATGTGATAAATTTTAGCAACAGAATTAATAGAATTGAATGACACAATTGATTTGAATAGCTAATTATTCCTTAATCTTAATAATTCTGAATCTAGGTTATCAAGGTTTAAATACCTAATACGATAGGTGTGACTAATTAAAATGGGAGGCTAAATTAATTTCTTTTTGTTTTATATGATCCTTTACTACTTTTACTGATGAAGCAATGATTAGAAATATGAATCAGCTACATTTTCAATGTAGCGAGGGCTCAAATAATAAAATTCCATTTACAAAAAAGCCATGTATAAAAACTTTTTTCATATTTCTGTTGGAGATATTAAAAGTTTATAAAACCATTAAAAGGAAACTTTCGTGTATATGTCACATTTTTACTCATATGTGTAGCATATTGTAAAGATTGATGGAAAATTAAAATATATGGTTAGAATATGAAGGATTGAAGTGAAAGAAATGTGTTAGGAGCATAAAAGGAACTGCAACATGTATAAATATCTTATGAAATTATTTTTCAATTTTGTATATGCATACAGGTTGACTATTATAGAACAATTTTTAATGCTCAGATAATGCAACCTATGACTTTCTAATAAAATATTGTCTCTAATTTAAATACTTTCTCTTTTAGCCTAATAAAATCAAATGAAGTTTAATATATATATACAGTTTATATCATCTAATTTTACTTTACTCTCTATAGATTTCTTGAATTATCATCAAACATAATATATCTTACATATTTTTGTTTAATTTGAGCAATTGATAGTTTCATTTTAACTGATAGTTAATACATTAACCTAAAGGAATATTTATTGCAGGGAAGGGTAGCCTAAAAGAACAAGTTAGATCATCTTTGTGCCTAAAGGTTGTTTATCTCTGACTAGAATATTAATCTATAATTATTTAAATAGCTATTAAGAATATAATAAACTAGAAGACATAACCCTTTAGATATGATAGGTATTCTCAGTTGGTTTACTATGAACTGATATTAAATATTAGGGGATTTAAAGAGTGGATTTTCCTATGAAGCCAAATCATACAATCTTTTCATGTGACCCTAGAATTTTATCTAGCAAATTTTATTTGAATACAAAGGAATTGTGGCATTTATTTGTTAAACGGATTCTCTAATGATGTGAACTGTTCATGTTATTTTCTTTATTAGAGAGCACAAATGTCATGGATTGATTACTCTGTCATTTTTTGAGGGTACTAGATTTTAGAGAATGAGATTTTTATTCTACCAAGGTCACATTTTAAGTGAAGATTTTTGCTTACAGCTTTGATTTGGACATTTTTCTGCACAAAATTGAAAACCAAAAGCCAAACAAACCAAAAAAAAAAAAAAGTTAAAAAAAAAAAACACACAGAAGCTGAAATAAATATATCAAAGCATCATAGCTCCAGTTTGACTTCATCTAATCCCATTTAAAAGTTTCTTATTGTTGCTTTACTTTCTTCAAAGAAATGCACAAACCGGAGTTAAAAAAAAAATCAAGAACATATTAATTTTGTATCATTCTCCCAAACCTACGATTGCTTGCCTAATCCCCAAATCACCCTTATTCCATCACTTTTATGTACACAGTTTAATACAATCAGTACGCAAGAAGTTAAATTCAATCTCATTATAAGCACAGTAGTGAGTAAAAACATATCCATTCTCTAAGAATCTGTTTATTTTACAACTAGCAACGAAATCTCTATGGCCTCTCTGTAGTACTACTTCTTCTTATAGTTTGAAAAGTCACTTCCCCAAAGAAGCATTTTATATTAGCTAGGGATTTTTTTTAATTACTTGCTGAAATTAAATGCTTTTGTTGGCATGGATTTGATTTACCATCCTTTTGTCCTATGAGATAAAAATAAAAGGGATAAAAATGGCTTAACCAACTGATTGCTTATGTGAATTTCTATTTTCCTATTTTATTACTGATTTTATTTCCTTAAAGAAATAAACTAGTGAAACCTTATTTTGAAGGATTTTTCAAGTTTAGAATGTGAGTCTTGGATAGTAGAAAAGTAGCAAAAACCATAAGTTGAGTATAGGATATAGAAATGGGACTTTCATATAAATGAATCAATATCCTTGGGAACATGAATGTTTAATGTGATATGCAATAATTAATTAGCTCTTATTACCTGAGATATTAGCTTTTCTTTTTTTTTTAATTTTCCTAATATGAAAGATAGACTTCAAAGTTAACAGTTGTCCAGCAGGAAAAATAAAAGTAAGAATACATATTGTTTTTGTTTTAAATATTTGCCATTCATCAAACGGAGTTTCTCCACTTAACCAGTGTATCTCTTTTTTCCCATTACTTGAATTTGATACTTCAATGATAAAGACTGTGTCCATTTTGTCTTTAATATTTGATGAATTTTTTTTTTCCAAATTTTGTTCACATTCTTCATCCTCCATAAACAATTACCTGGATTTTACTGTTTATAATATTTATTTTATTTTTGTGTTTCTGTACTCAAATTGTACAGTCTTACTCAGTGGTATTTACATGTTGTCTACTTATTTTATGTTTTTATTTTTCCTTCAATCTAGTTTGCAAACTTCAAAAGAAACTAAGGCTTACCCCTTATACATCCCTTATACATCTAAAATAATAAAAAAATTGTGACTTGATTAATTTTTCACTAATGAATATAAAACAATATCAGTAATACTGAATTTCTTTATATTTAAGAAATGGCTCAATGTCTCATAAAAATTAGATATTTTCAACTACTAACAACATAAAAATATAAGAGATAGATCACTTGAATTCTAAACTTCTTGAATTGAACATACATATCTTTGCTAAAGACAAAGATAAGAAATTGCTATATTTGTGCTCTCTGTCCCCAGAGAGTGCATTATAAATCTCACTATCATATATTGATCCTGTCACAATAAAATGTGCCAGATACACAAAGTTAATGATTGTCATATTTGAAGTACTTTCAAGAGAGAATGATGTCTGCCATCGTAGCCTCTGTGAAAAAGCCACAGGGCATGACTATGTGACCTGATGTGCTTCTCATACCACACCACTATGGTTATGACCCTGAGATCAATATCATGAGAACTGTTCAAAGCCTATATTTCTTGGGAAGTTTTGAAATATTATTGCTAAAGAATTCATGCAGGTTTTGTTTTTGTTTTCTAATCTCATGATTTACTGTATATACTTAGAGGAATATCTTTGATTGGTAAGACTAGAAGAAGACATACTCATCTCTGTGTATATTCCTGTTAACAGTATTGAAAAATCACAATTTAATTGGTGTGGTGCTGAGGGCAACAGGGATCTAGATGGCTTCTCTGTTACCAGCTTGCCTTCTTAAAAATATCTTTCTTTGTGCCAATTCCTTAATGGTCTCTAGTTTTTAAAGATCTAGGCAATAGTTATACCACCTCAAAAGTACCTTAATTTAAAGAATTCTTACCTCAGCACCACCTCATACTATATAACAAACCACTCTCAATGGAACTAAGAGTTTAACCATTTTGATCCTCATCTGGACCTTCAAATTTCTGACCCTCCATCATTTTACTGTGTGCTGTTCTTCCACACTTTTTAGACAAATTCATTTTACCCATTCTTGGATTGCTATTCTACACACTCTCCTCCCTTTTTAAACCTCCAAATCTCTCTCCCAGCCCCCTCATTCCCAATGGACACAATAACAACTTCAGAAGAGAATTAGTTTGTCATCTCTCCCACCAAATCTACCAAAATGCCTAACTCTTCATCCATATTCTGCCTTTCCTCCTGTTTGTTTGTTTCTTTCCTTTTTAAATATTTTATTTATTTATTTGACAGAGTGAGAGAGAGAGATCACAAGTAGCAGAGAAGCAGGCAGAGAGAGAGGGAGAAGCAGGCTCCCTGCTGAGCAGAGAACCGGATGGAAGACTCATTCTGTGGACTTATTTATTTGACTAGAGACCTAGCTAGTGTACCCCCATGCCAAAATTCACCTGGTAGGACAAGAACGTCCAGAGAAAAAGTGAGAGTCTAAGGTTTGTTGGTAGATTTTGCCTGAAATGTTGATAAGAATGGAAGCAGTATGGAAATGACTATCTCATTATACAAATTTGGTGTGAACAATTCAATTCTAGAATAGGAACCAATTAGTTAAATATAAATTCAAGCTGTGGTTCCTGAGGAGCTTAATTTTAGGGCAAAGCCCTGAAGCTGAGACAAGCAATGGAAATAGTAGAAAGATGCTGTCTGGAGATGGGGTTCTCTGGAAACCTAAAGTGTAGAAGTTGTACATTATTCAAGAATATTTTAGTGGGCATGGAAGCACTTATTTAGGCAGTACAGACCTAAAATCTCATGGTAAAAAGAATTTCTTTTTTATTCTTTATAAGGCAATCATGTTCTTTTGAGAGGCTAATTCCCTGCTAATTATAAACTAGTTGTTGATATAAGGAACAAAACACCCAAAACTGGTATAGAGCATTTATGTTTATATAAGTTATTACATAGCTTTCTTTTTTCTTGCAACTAGCAAAAATCCCACATTTAACTATAAGTAACATGACTAGATGCTTAGCTTTCTAATCCTCTGGAAAGAGAATCTCTCTTTCCAATATATGCTCTTACTTAGAAATAATTTTATCTCTTTGAGTAGCTGTTTTGTGTTTAAGATTTTTCTCTAACCTGTAACTTTTTGTCCTCTAAGCACATATAAAATATATGGATAATGACGTTAGATATTAGCAACAGATATTTAGGTTCTACAAAAGTTATGTAATCAGGTTCTGTTAGTGTGACAATGAACATACAATAAATTGAAAATATGAGTTCTACAGAACATTATACCAATAGTGGGAGGCTATCATCTACCCAGCAAACTGGTAGTAATCTACCTCTGTAACTATGATGTATGAAATAGACCAGGATTCTGGTTTTAAAAAATAAAAAAATTAAAATAGGGCACCTGAGTGGCTCATTCAGTTAAGCATCTGACTTGATTTTCACTCAGGTCATAAGCTTAGTGTCCTGAGATCAAGCCCTGTGTCTCTTGCTCTGCACTCAGCTTGGAATCAGCTTGGGATTTTCTCTCTCCTTCTGCCCCTCTTCCGAATAATGCTCTCTCTCTCCAAAATAAATAAATAAACAAATTTTTAAAAATAGGTAATTAAAATTTATAGAAAAATGAATTATAAAGAAAAACTATCATGGAAATTAGATCATTAAAGAAAAACTTCAAATTTGTATCCTCATCAGAGAAAAAAATTCAAAATTTGGGGGGGAAATGGGCTGAATTGGGAGAATGGTTTTCCTTTTAGGATTTATTGAATTTAAATTTCATTTCAGAGTTTGCAGCTGAATAAAGATATCCTTGTATATGATAAAATCCAGGGCAGATGAAAGAGCATTATTTGAAAAACCTTGTTAATATAAAGCAGGGCCTAAGGATATAATAAAGACCAGGACAAGCATTAATATGAGGAGTGAGGAAATTAAAAATAAATAATAAAAATAAGCTGAGGGTGCCTGGGTGGCTCAGTGGGTTAAAGCCTCTGTCTTCAGCTCAGGTCATGATCTCAGGGTCCTGGAATCGAGCCCCGCATCGGGCTTTCTGCTCAGCAGGGAGCCTGCTTCCACCTCTCTCTCTGCCTGCCTCTCTGCCTACTTGTGATCTCTCTCTCTGTCAAATAAATAAATAATAATAAAAAAATAAACTGAAAAAATAAAAACCACATTGGATGGAAAAAATGTCATAGGAACTTCTTCCTGGCTGAGACTAAGTGCTCAAAACAATGAAGATGTTTCTAATCTTTCAAGGCACCATTACTGCATTCTATCTATGGGTTGACCACCAAAAGAATATTGGTAGGACTGGATAACACCCAATAATTATGTGGTTTGAAGTATAAAATAACAAAGAATGCAACATACTAAAGAATTAGTAAAAAACCATTATGGGCACTGAAACACAGGAAATTTATATTTATATTTATATTTATATTTATATTTATATTTATATTTATATTTATATTTATAGTTCAGAACTCCAGTATAATATAGCTCAATGGCACTCAAACTACTTTGTCTCTACTTACTAAATTGTGAAATGGATTGAATTAGGTATCTGACACATTCCAACTTGTGTCCTTTGATTCTATTTCAAAAATTAATTGTTTTCTTCCTAGGATTTCATTTTCAAAAGCAGGTATCAGAAGATATCATAGGAAAAGAGACTGTGTAAGAATACAGATGATTTTTCACCAGTCTACTTACTTAATTATATTCCTAATGTACTTTTTAAAATTCACTCTTTAAAGGGCAATAATGAGAGATTCATTGTTTTGTTTTGGTTATTCAGAATGAAGCCTTGGGGAAGAAACAAATAAGCAAATATTTCTATAAATTCAATTAAGTTCAATAAACATTTAAGACACTGTGCTGATTCCCAAGGCTACCAATATAAACAAGATGTGATTTGATACCTAAAGCAGGATAATCTTGTAGCATTTGAAATACATATATTGGTTTAAAAAATTTGCTCCAATATATTAGATATGCATCAACCTGGCTTCATCCAAAATATGTTTATACTGGGAAAAGTGTAAAAGACATGTACAGGAAAATTCAAGATTAGATGACATAAACCCAAAAGATCAGAAAAATAGAAGAAATCATAAAATACAGATTACCTGAAGAAAATAAGAAATGAATAATATGTGAAGAAGGCAGTAAGGTAAATTCCTTTTGGAATAGCACATTTAAAACGTGGGATAAAATTCAAAAAATACATTTTTTAATTGCATGGATGACTTGACAGAAAATTAAAGGAATTCCTCAAAGTCTGAAAACTTCAAGAAAAATGCAAATCTGGAAGAACCAACAATCAGTAGAACTAGAATACTCTGAAGAGTATCTGCCACTCCCTTAAAGTCTGAAATCTGGACTTTAATGAGCTATTTGTACAAAGCACAAGATACAAGAGAAGGGTTTTATTAAGATCAGACTCCAGATTTAAGTCCATATCCATGAAAGGGATCTGAAAATTACCCCCTGATTGCTTAAACCAGAGTAAATTCTTGTCACATAGAAAAACTAATGCTTCAGCTCTTGATAATCCTCTCCAGAGGACTCCCAAATAAACTCAGACACTCACGTGGCGCTAATGGAAACTACGTATACATAGTCCCAAATCCCAACCCTACAGTTTAGTTTAAAAAGGTACCAGGTTGAAGTGCACTTAAGTAAGAGGCAAAAAGAAAATAACAATATTTTTGGAATAATGTATTTTAAAATTAGGTCAAAAAGAATCCCCACAGAAAAGTTGCCATGAATATTTACATTACCTCAAAATATCTATGGAAAGATACACAATATGAAAAAAATCTATTGGTATACTGGATAAAATAATAGCTCTTAAAATATGTAGGTACAGAAAGTTCTAAATTTAAATTATTTTAAAATGTTATACTAGGTAAATATGAATTGAAAGAAATATATGCTGTGGACTGAATTGCCCCCACTCTAGTTCATAATGTTGAAGACTTAATTTTCTATGTGACTGTAATAAAGATAGAGCTTATAAGGAGGTACAGTTAAAGAAACTCATAAGGGTAGTTACCTGATGTGATGGAAAAAAAAAAAAAAAAGAAAGAAAGAAGCCAACTGGAGCCCTTGTGAAAAGAAGAAGAAACACCAGAACTCTCTCTCCCATGTGAGATCACAATGAGAAAGCGATCTTCTGACCACCAAGAAGAAAGTTTTAACCACCATCTGACCATGCAGGCACCCTGATCTCAGATGTCCAGCTTCCAAAACTGTGAGAAAGTAAATTCCCTTTTTTTAAGCCACCCAGTCTATGACATTTTATTATGCTAGTCCTAGCTGAATAATACAGATTGCATATCAATTTGCATCTAATCAAGAATAAAGAAATTACACGGTAATTTGAAAAAGGGAAGTTTAGTATCAAGAATTATTAAATATAAATGGGTATTGGCGTAGTGGGGAATTAGGAAATAAGAACTAAGGAGAACTATAAAACATATAGCAATATCAGATATAAGGAGTATCCATTACCCATAGGACTAAGATCTAGCATCAAAGCAACCTGTAACACAAGATTGAGATCCAGACCGTTGTAGTGGGCATAGCCATGGCTCTTTGAAGGGCAGAGAAATCACTGTGGTACTGCACTAGGCAAATTTGCTAGAAGTTTACCCTCTAGATGACTGAGGAAAGATCAGAGGACCTCTGCTACCTAACAGCCTAAGGTAGATGCTTGGGAGAAAGGGTTGGCCACTGTGTGCTGCCAACCACTGTGTCCTGCAGAAGCCATGCATGCTACAGGGGCCAGGGGCTGGGGACACGGCCACACATGCTATAGGAGCTTGGCAAGTGAGCAAACTCTTTACTCCAACTATGTCTCTCCAGGGCCCCCTCCTGATCAAGTTAATGTAGTAGCAACTGGCAAAGAAAAAGTAAGTGTTTAAGGGGCATCTCTTCATTTTCACAAGGCAAGCAAATGGATGAATTTGGGCAGTGAAGTGATACTTTAAAAGCTGAAATACTTAGTTTAATGCTTATAATAATGCATCAATAGTCTTTAATACTCAAATGCTTATCAGAGATAATGATACATATTTGATAGAGATTTTAATTCACTTAAACAATGGTAACAATTCCAAGTAAATTAGCTTTGAATGTATCAAGTAAATTAATCTGAAAGTATTTGAAGGAACAGTAAGAAAACTCCAAAGAGAAATGAATAGTTGCATAATTGTTATGGAATATTTTTAACATACCTCTTTATTTAGTAAAGAATAAAGAGAGATAAAAGTTTGATTATTAAGGATTTGGACAATGAGACAGAAAACAGTGATCTAAGGGACATATATAAAATTCTGCTTTCTACACTAGTCAAATATAGTATTTCCATCATTCACAAGTAGTACATAAACAAAATAATTGACCATATACTGGGTAATAGAACAAGTCTCACAAAATTTAAAAATATATGTTATAAATCTCATCCAACCAAAGAAAGTAATTTTAGAAAGCAGTCACAAAACAATAACAACAATGATAGTTACAGAAATCCCAACTATTTGAAAACTAGAATGCATACTCCTAAAGAACTTTTGGGCCAGATGATAAAATTTTTTTAAAAATTTAAATTTTGTATTCTAAAATTTAAAAAAATTCTAATAATTCTAATACTTCTCATAAAAATTCTAATAAACACCAGGATATATTTAGAATGGAATAGTAATTAAAACAAATGATATCAAATTGGTGTGACACTGTTAAAGCCCTTTAAAGTATGTATAGGGAACATGCTGGACACCCAAGTTCCTGGGTTCCTTGAAACCAGAAAAGGGACTTTTCTCTCTGCCAACCTGCTATAGAATATTAGTATAAAAAGGTAAAAATCCTGCAGAATCATTGCAACAATGGATGACAATAGCAGCAACATGGTGTCTGATTCCCAGGTCTGCCAGTACATTTCTGCTGTGGCCCAGTGATGGGACCAGTGTGGCCATTGATGCTAAAGGCAGTCATCTACCTGCTTGGGAATGCTAGCATGACCTCATTTGGGCCTTGATCTGACTGTGATCTCTAAAGCTGGCTATACAGCCTTCCAAGAGATTCTGTAAACACTAGATTTCCTTTCCGTAGAGTCCATTTGTGTTCCAGTAGCCCAAGTCCACTTTTGTAGCCTGAAACGTAGAAACCTCACTGCTAAAATAGCCTCAAGCTCTTTCATTATCTCTTCTGCAAAAAGATTTTCCATTAAACCTCATATAAATGAAATGTCTTGCAAGCCTTATTTTCCTTAGAACAGTGATTAGATTTATACTTATTAGCAATACCAGAGATTGACATTTATTGAACTAATGAATCCATTGTTTGATGTGAATAGAAGAATTATACCAGGCTTAGGATTCTATAACTTTACATTTATTAAGGGTCAATTTATAGAGATTATTGTTGATCAGAAGAAAATGAGAGCAGACCTCAAACAGTCATAGGTTTGAATTTAATAAATGATCTTCAGAAATCTACTTATCTCCTATTTTTAACCCATATCTTTGTTTAGAAAATGGGGATAATTACCTTTGAGATTTTTTTCTTGCAAGGATACTCAATGCTCTGCCTACTACCTAATTAGTTATCAACAGCAGTTGTTTCTTTCCCTGTAACATCCTTCATGATGCTCATTGATCATCTCAACAAACTTCAGTACATTAATAATGTGTGAGTCCAGCTATATATTTTTTTGCTAACAGATTTTCTTTTTTATGTGCTTTAGCCCCATAGATTTTATTGATCGTGTAACTTTTAAGAAAAGATCAAAGTTCTCTTCTTGCATCGACTAAAAGGTCTCTTGAAAGATCAGGCTTATGTTTATATCTGGAAGTGTACTAGTAGAGCAACTATTTTTAATGTATTATCTGAATCAGAAGTTTGACCATTTGTCTTTAAATTTCTTTTAATAACTTAATCCATTATGTTCTTATAATTTAAGTATGCTTTGCCAATCTGACCTAGCATACTTATCTCTTAATACCAAAAATAATTTATATATGATTTAATTCTGTGGTCTCCTCTTCCTTAGGGAATTTTTTTTTCATTATCCTTTACTCATAAATCATTTAAGTCTCTATTATTATGGATTTTAATAATTAAGTTCCAAGAACAAACTGAGTAATGTCGTTGGTAGAAAACATATGTTACTGCATCTCTCTCCCTTTGTGTAAGTTAGGAGCTGAGAGTCCCTAACCCAAATGTCTTTCAGAGGCCCCAGGGAATAGAATCATACAACCTATTCCATCTTTTAATATCTGTAATTCGTTCACAGATACTCTATGCTAAAGAAACTACGAGGTATATATCTCATGATCCGCACTATTTCGAGGGCCAAGATGAGCTCTCCTAGCATCCTCTAAACCCACATTATGTGAAGTAGTATGGTGAGTTCCCTCCTTTGCCAGTTCTTTTTGCAGTCTTATCTTTTCAAAATTTATTCCCAGTGGGGCCAACAGATGAGTGGATAAAGTGTGTTATACATACGATTTCATTCGTATGTGGAATCTAAAAAAACAAAACAAATGAATAAACAAACAACAAGAAGAATCAGACCTATAAATACAGAGAACAAACTGGTGATTGCCATAGGGAAGTGGGGTGGAGGGGATGAACAAAATGGGTGAAGGGGAGTGGGAGGTACAGTCTTCCAGTTATGGAAGGAGTCAATGGGGAATGAAACGTTCAGCATAGGGAATATAGTCTATGGTATCATAATAGCATTGTATGGTGGTAGATGGTAACTATATTTGTGGTAAGCACAGTATAATGTAAAGAGATGTTGAATCATTATGTTAAACTCCTGAAACTAATATAACATGAGTGTCAACTACACCCAAATAAAAAAATGAGAATAAAAACAAAGTGTGGTATACATATATGCAATGGAATATTAGCCTTTAAAAAGAACAAAATTCTGATATTTGCAACAACGTGGATGAAACTTGAGGACATTATGTTAAGTGAAATAAACCAGACACAGAAAGATAAACACTGCATAATCTCACTTATATGTGAACCCCCCCCCCAAAAAAAGTTAAATTCATAGTAACAGAGAGTAGAACTGGTGTCACCAGGGGCTGCGGGATGGGGGAAAAGAGGTGATAGTGATGCTCAGTATCATTAGTCACTATGGAAAAGCTGAGAATTCACCTCACTAGTTCAGATAAGTAGTCACCTCCTGTTATTTTATAATTTTATGTCATACATAACAGAATTGTTTTTACTAACATTAATAATATGGAAATACAGAAGAAATTTCCCTTTATTTACTTCTAAAAATAATTGTTGCCATCTCTCAAAGATTTTTAAAGACGTATTCTTTGGTGCTGGGGTGGCTCAGTTGGTTAAGCAACTGCTTTTGGCTCAGGTCATGATCCTGGAGTCCCAGAATCAAGTTCTGCATCGGGCTTCCAGCTCCTTGGGGAGTCTGCTTCTCCCTCTAACCTCCCCTCTCATGCTCTCTCTCACTGTCTCTCTCTCAAATAAATAAATAAAATCTTTAAAAAAAAAGACATATTCTTTTACTATATACCGGATCTCAGGGCATTTGTATTATTATGGTAAAACCAGATATTTTCACCCTATAGGACTCTTTCCCAATGCTCCAAGAACATACCACAGAAGTGCCTATTTTACTGCTATTCTTTACTCTACCATACCACAAATCCTATGGTTTATTCTATAACACATGGCATGACTGGAAAAAATAAATCATTTTCAGAGAGACTGGAAATCTCTGAAAATTTGCTCCCTGAGTGCAGTAGGTCAATGGGACATCCCTGAAAGTCATGTTTGCTTTCCTGGAAAGAAACAGTAGTAGAAAAGGAAAAAATATATATATATCCCTATGGAGGGAAGAGAAGAAAGGATTTGGGGTACATAAAGTAGTGGATGACTCCACAGGCACAATTTCATCAACCTTGAGAAGTGGTTTTATGTTTGAATAGAGTAAGTCCTGAGGAAGGACTTATGCCTCCAATCCAAACCTAGACATCTCTTGCCACCAAACAAACAAGACCTTGAATGATCTGCTTTTTGCCAAGATAGTCCTGCTTCAGCATTCCCAAATCTACCAGAGCAGCAGGAAAAGATTTTTTTTTAATTAACATATAATGTATTATTTGTTTCAGGGGTACAGGTCTGTGATTCATCAGGCTTACACAATTCACAGCACTCACCATAGCACATACTCTCCTCAATGTCCATCACCCAGCCACCCCCTCCCTCCCCTCCAGCAACCCTCAGTTTGTTCCCTGAGATTAAGAGTCTGTTATGGTTTGCCTCCCTGTCTGGTTTCATCTTGTTTCATTTTCTGCTCCCTTCCCCTATGATCCTATGTCTTGTTTCTCAAATTCCTTGTATCAGTGAGATCATATAATACTTGTGTTTCTCTGATTGACTTATTTTGCAAAGATTTTACCAAATCCTCAGGGACAGCTTAATAGCTTAGAGAAAACCTTTTCAGTAGTCAAATATTCTACTCCTATAAACTTACTTTCTCCCATTCTGAATATTGCATGACTTGCAAGTGGTGTTATATTGTACAGGATCACAGGTTTGCTAATTCTCAGATGTATACTATATTATGTTTGAGAAGTAATAGGGAACTGAAAGAGAATGAAATTGAAGGGCCCTGGAGATTTTCCACTGGGTGTGACCTTGAGAAAGCAGATCACCTCAGTTATTCCAGTCACAGTCACATGAAAACTAAGATAAACTCTTCCCACTTGCCAGCAACTATTTTTCAAAGATAATGCATCAAGATAGGCTGAAGGTAGATTTTATCTCCTCTCCATTCATTGCCACAACAATAATTTCTTAGAATTTTAGGATTCCCATAATGGAATGGGATTGAACAAGCCTTGAACGAGGTAAACTGGACTTCAATAGACTCTTCCCAGTAGTTTCAAAACCACAGCGTTTAAACTATCTCAATGAACTAGGGGGCATTAATTATACCTTAAGTATCATGGATAGATGCCTCAGTTACAAATATAAAAATAAGCAATAGGGCAAATTTGTCTAGCTTCTTAAGATAGCATTTAAAAAAAATCACTGTGGATTATTCTGATTATTCTTTGATTAATACCATATTGTAACCTAATTATTCAAAAGAATATATTTGACTTGAGTTTGGTCCCAATGACTTTCATCATTAAGTTTGCAACTCAGAACAATGATAATTTCTTTTTGTGTGTTTGTCAGTGCAGCAAGCTAGTCCTCACTTAGCCAATATGATTCCAGCGATCTTTTCTTTCCTTATTCTACTCTATACATAATTTTTGCTTAGTTCTTCATACTTAAAGCATTGTATTGGGGCACCTGGGTAGCTCAGTCTGTTACGTGGCTGCTTTTGGCTCAGGTCATGATCCCAGGGCCCTGGGCTGGAGTCGCACATCTGGCTCTCTGCTTAGTGAGGAGTCTGCTTCCCCCTCTCTCTCTGCCCTCCCCCTGCTCATGCTCGCTCTCTCTCACTGTCTCTCTATCTCTCTCTCAAATAAATAAAGTCTTTAAACAAAGTGTTCTAAAAATAAATAAAGTATTATGGTTTTTTGTTTGTTTGTTTTTGTTTTTTGTTTGTTTGTTTTGTTTTTGTTTTTGTTTTTTAGGATTTTGGTGTTTTATTCAGTAAACACTCTTACTGTTTCTCACAGTTTAACATTAACATTAAAGCCTCTTGGATGATATCTGCCCCTGAAAAATCATTATCCCTCCTCTGGTTTCCACACTTGACCTAGTCTTAGTCTCAGAGTCTATCAAATAAAGCAGAGTCCAGTCCCCTTGAGGACTGAAATGTGTAATTCCGTACCAGCTGTATATAGTAGGAATTTCATTAATTTTCCCACATAGTGACTTATGACTTCCAAGGGAAAGGAAGAGTTACTGCATTTTGCACTTGACATATGACATTTCATCGTATACTATAATGTCTGTGGAAATCTAAAAATAAACTATAGTTATTTATAGATGGAGTAATTGTCTATATGCAAATTCCAAAGAATTTATTGACTAATTATTAGAAATAAGAAGGGCCTTACAAAAGTTTGCTGGAGGTAAAATCAATATACAAAGTCAATTAAATTTCTATACCAGTTTACAGCTTGTATTTTAACTTTCTTTCTGAAGTTTCTTTTTTTTTTTCTGAAGTTTCTTGAGGGATACCAGTTTTAGTAAAGCATTGTATTAAAATGAACTGTATATATTTATATTTTTCCTTTAAGGCAGTGTGTTTTTATCACAGCAGCTAATTATTTGCTGAAATGGCTTTCATTTCCAACAGAATAATATAGAGAACCATGAATTAACTGAATTGTGACTATCTGTGCCCTAAGACTGGAGTCAGAGCAATGATTTCTTGTCATTGACTTATCTAAAAGAATTTCTTTTTTAAACTCTGAAATAGTCTCAGACTTCTTCAAATCTTATTCAGGTTTTTTTTTTTTTTCTTTAATATCAGGAACCATATTTTTAATGTATTCACAATGGGTCTCTAATGTTTAAATAGCTTTTACATCTTCTAAAAATCCTTGGCAAAAGCAAATCTCAAGTTTTTTAGTTCACAGATCTTTTAATCTTTGAGAAATTTTATCTTTTATGTCTTTGGAGTTCTTAATATTCTTTACATCTTGCTTTCTGTCAAAAAAGTTTCCATATTTTTCTTACTCTTTTCAATGACTACAATACATACTTTGTGTTCACATAATGGTGCATACTGCAAAATCTTTATCACATACTGATTTATGTGAACATCCTTATAGTACTATAATGAGGAAACAAACCTAGAGAAATTACTTGCTCAATGTCACATAGTTAATAAAAGAGCCTACACTAAAATCTTGGCGCTTTAGTTCTAAACCCTGTTCCAACTCCTATGGTAAATCTTTATCCTCGAATCCAAAGCTACTTCAAAAGAGAAATCTTTGCATGGATTTGGTATCAGGGTTTTAATAGCCTAATAAAATCAGTTGGAGAATACTTTCTCCTCTAACTTCTGAGAGAACTGGGTAAAATTGCATTTATCTTTTTTTTTGAGTATTTGTTAGAACTTGCCTTAAAACTCTCTAAGTTGACTGTTTCTTTGAGAGGAAAGTTTCAACTATTGAGTTCATTCATTTAATTGTTATGGATTCATTCAGTTTTACTCTTTCTGAGTTAGCTGTGCCAATTTATATTTTTTGCAACATTGTACTTTACACTTAGTTTCTAGATGTTTTGGCACAAAATTTTGCATACTATTTTCTTTTTCCCTCTAATATTTACTGAATTTTTAATTATGTCTCATTTAATAAAATATTAAATAATAATATAATAATAAATAAAATAATAATAAATAATTTAATTATGTCTCATTTAATAAAATAATTATTTTATTTTTTAATGTCACTAGAGAAGTTTATTTTATTAGATGTAAATGTGGATAGTATGGTCAGATTTGGTGCAAAGTAGTTTATATTTGAATTCATAAATAGACCTCGTGAGTATTATCATGGACCTTCTCTTCCTGAGTTCATTGAATAGACTCTGGTGAGGCAAAATAAATCCAAAGACTGGATCATTTAATTTATCTTCAGTATTGAAAATTTTCTGCACAGAAGAGGCCTTGAGAGTTATAGTTATATGGAATAAAACTTTTCTAATATTCTGGGCTATCCTGAAGGTTCTACTGATATGCCTCTTCTGTAAATTTTCTTGTCATGAACCGCTACTCATACAGATCCAGGGCTGGCTTATTTCTGATCACCACAGATAAATATTTGCTTTTCAGAAGTCTCAACAATTAACTTACAAACAAATGTCTGGGGGGTTTAAATATATATTTTAGCCAAAATTTAAGGTATAATAGGCACATTTACATAAATATCTGCTCCACAGTTTTCTATAAGTGAACATGTACACTGACTTTTGGAAGATGAAGTCTCCAGGCATTTCTTAATTCACAGCTTGTTGTTTATAAATATCCAATCTTTGAAAGTCAGCTGCTCACCTGATATTTTATAACTAGGCTTAAATATTATTAAAGGTCCTGTAGCAGTCTAATAGCTTTTCTTTAAGGGAAAATGATATTAGCCCAAGAAGTTATAGCTTTATTTAAAAGTTCAAAATAATCCACTGTGATTTCCCATAGAAATTTGTCACTGGGTCAAGAAAGCTTCAAAATCAGACACAGTTCTTTGATAATAACTTACACGTTTTTTCATAAACACCAAGTGGCAAAGCTACTTGTATTACAGCATGAGTGTGTTAAAGAAACTACTTTCACTTCTTGATCTATTCAAAGTGGGTAGCCATTTGAGTGAATTGGTCATAGGACACATAAATAAAGCATGTTAATTCCAGATAAAAAATAGCCAGTTTCTAAGTGTAGAATTTGCAAGCTTCAGTAATTTGTCATTCAGGTTTTTTTTTTTTTTTTTAAAGATTTTATTTATTTGACAGAGAGAGATCACAAGTAGGCAGAGAGGCAGACATAGAGAGAGAGAGAGAGAGGGGAGGAAACAGGCCCCCCGCGGAGCAGAGAGCCCGATGCGGGGCTCGATCCCAGGACCCTGGGATCATGACCTGAACTGAAGGCAGAGGCTTTAACCCACTGAGCCACCCAGGTGCCCCTGTCATTCAGTTTTTAAAAGAATGTTTTACCATGCCCAGAAATTTAAGTAAGGTGCTTCCAGTTTATGCATTGGATTTGTATTTTACTGTTTGAAATGCATGTGTCTTATCAGAGTCACCTAGTCTTCCTCATCATCTATTTTACAAGTAGTTTACATCAACTAAGAGGAACAGATAATGGCCTTCAAATAGAAAGAAATAAGTTCCTGTAGAATATGTTTTCTTTGGAGAGCAAAACAATATAATTCTTAAGTAAGGTGGGAAATTTTTAATGATATCTCACCTTATCAAAGTAAAATCACATCACTCCAACTTTATTCAAATTGTGTAAATATTACTTTGCCACTCCAATGGCTATATTATTGTTTCTGTCTGTATTTTCTCCAGGAAAAGGAATAAAAAGTTAGAAAAGTAAGTGAGGAAGTTACTTCCAGGGAAGCAGGCCAATCAATAAAGTGTGATTTTTTTTTAAAGATTTTATTTATTTTTTTGAGAGAGAGAGTGTGAGTGAGAGAGCACAAGCAGGGGGAGCAGCAGAAGAAGAGGGAGGAGCAGACTTCCCATGGAGCAGGGAGCCTGATGCAGGGCTCAGTGTGGGGCTGGACCAAAGGACCCTGAGATCATGACATAAGCCAAAGACAGCCACTTAACTGACTGATCCACCCAGGTGACCCAAACTATGATATTATTTTTAAAAAAAATATTTTATTTAATTATTTGATGCAGAGAGAGAGATCACAAGTAGGCAGAGAGGCAGGCAGAGAGAGAGGGGGAAGCAGGCTCCTCACCGAGCACAGAGCCAGATGTAGGGCTTGATCCCAGAACCCTGAGATCATGACCTGAGACAAAGGCAGAGGCTTAACCCACTGAGCCACCCAGATGCCCCCAAACTGTGATATTCTTAAAGTTGATTGAAATAGGATTTTCAAATAGAATGGAGATGTCAATTTGAGCAAATGCTATTTATAGGTTAAGTAATAGAACACAGATAACTGGTAATTGTGGAGTTTAGAAATACTGACATTTTTGCTAACCCTCTGAAAGTAATTAGATAATATACCTCAATATAATAAAAGTCATCTATGACAAATCCATAGTTAACATCATCTTCAATGCTGAAAAATTGAAAACTTTCCCACTGCACTCCCTAGTTCTTTTTCCCTCACATAAGTAGTGTCTTGCTTCAGATATAATAGATGAAATCTCTAAGTAATGCACATAATACTTCATGTACACAAAAAAATAGTTAAGTCATAAAACATATCCATATTATACTCTGATAATTAGTTAGCTAACACTAACATTTTCTATAAGTTTGTGCTCCATAAATCCATAAATTATAATTTTGTATTTTGTATTCATAAATTTTGTATTCATGTATTCATAAATACCATCATTTTTGTATTTTGTATTCATAAATACCATCAAGAAATTTGATGAATATGTTTACAAGGAGTTTTGGCCAGGTCATTCTTTCTCTCTCTTTTTTTTTTTTCTATCTTCCATGCTATTACAAGTTAAGAAATGTGGATATTAGTGATGCTAACACTGATAATATCTATCAAATATACTAAAAAAGAGTGTAAAAAGAAAGCACAGACTCCATTTCTCTTCCTAAGTGTCTGTGATTGAGTCTTTTTTCAGTAAAAAAAGTAGGAGTCTTATTACAATTTTGAAATGCTTATTAAGGGGCACCTGGGTGACTCAGTCATTAAGTGTCTGATCCCAGGGTCCTGATATCAAACCCTGCTTCAGGCTTCTTGCTCAGCGGGAAGCCTGCTTCTCCCTCTCCCAGTCCCCCTGCCTCTCTTCCCTCTCTCACTGTGTCTCTCTCTGTCACATAAATAAATAAATAAACAAACAAGTAAATAAATAAAATCTTTTTTTTTTAAAGATTTTTATTTATTTATTTGACAGAGAGAGATCACAAGTAGATGGAGAGGCAGGCAGAGAGAGAGAGGGAAGCAGGATCTCTGCCGAGCAGAGAACCCGATGCGGGACTCGATCCCAGGACCCTGAGATCATGACCTGAGCCGAAGGCAGCGGCTTAACCCACTGAGCCACCCAGGCGCCCAATAAATAAAATCTTTTAAAAAATAGAATTAAATGCTTATTAAAAGCTGCTAAGAAATGTTTTAAATCAACTGCTCCACAAATAAACAGAGAGAAAATAAATGCTAGCCATTTTCTGTCAACAATAACCCATTTCTGTTTCCTGGTAAGTCATTATAATTATAGAAAAATTAAATCTCAGATATTTGTCAAGAAGAGTGAAGAGTCTCACAAATTAGCCTGCCTTGGTTTCCCCAATGCTGGCAGAAGACATGAGATGTTTGGGTCAGAGACATTATACATGCCCGTAATAGTGACCAGGATATTAGCATTTGATGTGGTTTCCAAAGTGACAGTTCCCACAGCATGACTCGAAGTGGTCCAGCTTATACATACACATGCAATGGCATGTATTACATTAGAAGAATGACAAGTTTAGGGAAACCAATTCTGTTACATTTGGGAGTAAGCGTGTCTACCCCTTATTCCAGAAGGAAGTACAATCTCTTTCTTTCAGATATTCTCTCTACTAACATCCTTCTAATGACAGTTCAGAAGAAAGAAAGTTTGTGTCTCTGCTTGTAACACAAGCAAAAAGTTGAAAGACTAGTGGATGAATTGTCTCCAGAATATTAATGGTGTTCTTTGACTCATCTATGTTGTTAACCTTGAAAACACAATACTAAAAGCAAAGCTGAAAGATATATATATATGCCAAAATATCACCATAAAACATGTAAGGGGCTTAAGCTGTAATGTCTGCTAACATGAATTATTTTGTCTTGTTTGTAGTTTTTGTTTGTTTGTTTTGTTCCTGCTAACAAATTCAGTTTTTACACAACTTTTTTTCTTTCTTTTTCTTCTTTTTACTATGCTGGGGATAAATGTTGGTGAAGATAGAGAAAAATGACAGAGTTTTGTTAGTATAGTTGTTCACCAAAATTTTGCTATGAGGACCTATAGCTGTTAACAAGGAAAAGTTTGTTTTTGACTGAGGTGCCATTTGCATAAAAACATTTTAGTATTATCCTATTAAAAAACAGTCAATATAAGCATGAAAATGGTGTGTTTGACCCAGAGATTCTGTTGGGAAAACCAGATTTTACGGTTTTTGTTTGGAAAGTTATATTAACAACAGAAAGTTTTCTATATCTAGAAAAATTCTACCTTTGAGAAGCCTAGAGGAACTAAAGTCTTTTCCAGATTAGCATAACATCTGAGAGTTTCTCCTGGCTGAGGCAAAATAACAGAGCCAGGAATCTGGTTGGTTGGGTTGTCAAATGCATTGAAAATATGCACAAATGAAACTCGAAGGAAGCATACAGCAAAACCCACTAAGAGGAATGACTTCTAAATATCTATCCTTAGTTGACCCTGGAGATAGGCCTATACTTCTCATTTGAAAAGTACTGTAAACTTATAGTATTCCCTGGACCAATGGAATATTTAAGAACCTTTAAGAAAAAAACTCTTTTTAGTAATTTACAAAGATCATATATATGGTTAAGAGGACATGATCCACTGTGGTTTGGGTTTTGACTAACACCTAATCAAAGTGTACAGCTAAATGAAACCAAGCAACTCTTCCCCTCTGCTTCTAAATTTTTAATATAATCATGCCAAGGTTTCCATTAGAATAGTAGTAATGCTCAGGATGCCTCTTACCCAGAGAATAATGTGATATAGAGAAATGTGCTTCAGCCTATCATTTGAAAGTAGATGTTATATCTAGAAAGCCTTGATTTATTTTATTGGTTTTAGTTTATTTAGATAAGTTCCAAAATGAGTTTCCTAAAGGAGATATTAAAGAATGAAATCAATGAAATGTGAATAGAAATATATATTCTATTTAAAGAAAGCTGATTTTTTTTCATGCATGGGAAAGAATATTACTGAGTCATATGGCCCAGTGGAAAGGATGATAGTCTAACTCTGTATACAATACTGCTCACAGCACAGTGAAGTGAGAGGATTAGCGATGTACCCCATGCTGGAAGATGCCAGTCCCTCAAACTCAAGGTTTCTTTGAGAACCTGTAGATGGAGTCACTTAGTAAGCAAATTTGACCTGTGGGTTGGAGATACAAGGAAATGTCACACAAATAGGATGTCTCAAAAACAAAGGCAAGTGGATTTTGAAGTGTATACCAGGTTCTGAATCTGGTGAAAGTTGCTTTAAGAACCAAGAAGATAGGGTCAGGTAAGGTGTGTCAGCAGAACAGTAAAGAGACCTGAAAAAAAGTAACCAAGATATAGTCACACAATAAAACCATAGGAATCGGTTGAAAGCTTGGACAGTTGAGAATTCTACAACATAAAATATATAAAAATGATAGCTTATTACACTGAGAAAAAAGGATACAAATATCAGGGTGCATCTGGCTGGGAGATAATGATTTCTGTAATCTCCCTGATTTCTTATAGAAAACATACTCCAATTGGAGGGACAGTATCCCTCTGATCTATTTCTAACCCCATCACTTATTATTTACATTATAAGTTCATAGGAACTGCCTTTAGTACATAATAAACATTTGGACTCAGGATAAAATTTCTTACTATGCCCCTAGTGTCATCATGCTGTAGTTTTCACAGATTACATAAAATGAAAGTATGATATATTTGCAGTTGCTGTGAATCTATGTAATTTTGTGCAGTCTTTCAATTTTCTGTAATTAATTATTCACGAGGTCTAGAAAGGAGCATCCACTTGTTAAATGAGGAACAGTATCATTGTAATGGTAAACATTCTTACTGATATAATAATTCTAAAGCAATGAAGAAAACTACTTGCATTTAAGGGGGGAAATGGGCAAAAGCGAAAACAGAGAGAGAGGCAAATCAAGAAACAGACTCTCAACTATAGAGAACAAACAAACTGATGGCCACCAGAGGGAAGTAAGTTGGGGGATGGGTAAAATAGATTATGGGGATTAAGGAGTGCACTTGCTGTAATGAGCACAGATTGATGTATGGAAACTTCGATTCACTATATTGTATACCTGAAACTAATATTATGCTGTATGTTAACTAACTGGAATTAAAAACTTTTAAAATTAAAAAAAATATATATATTGGGCACAATGAAAAAATTCTATTTAAATCAACATTTTACAAATCAAATCTGGGAGTTAGTCGAAAAAATCATTACCATACCTTTGAATCCCATCACTACCACACCATCAACACCATGATCAGAGACCACATCACCATCAACATTAACACCACTATCATTACCACCAAATATCTCTCTTCATATCAAACATTATTATTCTAATGATAGTACAGGAAGGCTTTCATTTTTGAAGCTGATTAAATTACAGGAAAATCTCACAACATGCAAAATAAAAATCATGTTCCTACTATTGACATTAAATACATTGATATAATGGAACAAATGTCATTCAACAAGGTAACATTCTTTTCCTCTTCAAATATTGTAATCATAATACTAGCAGTAATTTTACTCAGTCTCTATAAAAGTGAGAGAATCAGTACTAATGAAGAAAAGAGGGGGCAGTTGGAAAAGCAGGAAGAGGAGGGGATGGAGGAACAGAAAATGGCTGATGGTTTCTGAGCATTCACTAAATCCCAGGAATAGTATAAGGCATTTTGGCATTTGTTAACCATCTAGATCCTAATAAAAACTACTGTGTGTATATATATATATATATATATATATATATATATATATATATATCTGTGATATATATATATATATATCTGTGATATATGCTTTCATTATTATTATTTTACAATTAAGAAAAGCTTAAAAATTTTTGCCAAAAGTATATAATTAATAAGTCATAGAGCATGAATTAAAAAATCATTAATACCGGGCACCTGGGTAGCTCAGTTGGTGAAGTGTTTGTCTTTGGCTCAGGTCATGATCTCAGGGTTCTGGGATTGAGCCCCACATTGGGCTCCCTGTTCAGCAGGGAATCTGCTTCTCCCTCTGCTGCCCTCCCCACTCTTGTTCTCTCTCTCTCTTTCTCAAATAAATAAATAAAATCTTAAAAAAATAATAAAATGTCATGCATACCTAAATTCAGATACCAATTTTGAAATGCATTTTGATATAGTATAAGTATAACAATAGATTGGCCACATTGTTTAGGACAGCAAAAAAGATTATTTTAAAAATATTATTCTCGTAAAATAGTTCCTTAGTTGCAAATTTATCACTTACCTTCTTTCCTCAAGAATTAATTTATCTCTAGGCTCTTTAACCTTTTGCCAAAACTATGTTTGTGTAACAGTGATAGCTACCATTTACCATCATGTGACATGAAGTGCTTTAACTATGTTACCCAATTAATATATTACATCCTTTCACTGACTTTTCAAACAAATAAATGAAATATGCCCTATTATCTGTTTGTATGCAGTAGAATATCGAGCCAACATCTGGGCTAGCAGGGTGGCTTACTAGAGACTTAATTTGTATTCTAGTTTATTTTGTTTTGGCTTTGTTACTATAGGAGCTTATTTTATTCATGTTTAGCACTGATAGCTGGTAATATAATATGCTATACTTTCTAAATCATACGTACCTTATCAACCATACTAGTATTAAAATGAGACATGTTTTTCCCTCTTTCTGAAAGGTAGACAGAGTTTTGTGTGCCTAAAGTTTTGATTCCTCCAACTTCTGAGAAATATCAACAGGTGCTTCGTAGATTCCAAAGTGTAAGCACTTCTTGATGGACCAAAAAATGTTGGTGTTAAAAAGAGAGGGGCGCCTGGGTGGCTCAGGTCAGGATCCCAGGGTCCTCGGATGGAGCCCCGCATAGGGCTCTCTGGTCAACAGGGAGGCTGCTTCCTCCTCTCTCTCTGCCTGCCTCTCTGCTTACTTGTGATCTCTCTCTGCCAAATAAATAAAATCTTTAAAAAAATATAAAAATAAATTAAAAAAGAAAGAATGTCTAGTCTCTGGACAAAGACAAGGAGGAAATGGGACACAATTACTCTTAGGTAGAAGAATATTGAAAATGAATGGATAAATACTGGCTAATGCCAGTTGGGCTGGTTACACTGAACAAAGACCCTTGGGCGTGACCCAAAGAGAAAACCAGGGTTAATCTCACAGTAGACAGAATGGAGACTTCACTCAGAAGTTCTGATATAAAAACCTTGTCCTATTAAGAGATGAGTGGGCAGATGAAACTTCACAGTAACAGGGAACAGTATCTGGCAGACAGGAGGCGAAACTGCAGAGGTTTTCATGGATAAAAGAACAAATCACAAATGTGATACCTATAGTTTGAGGCACCAGACGTCTTTGTGACTTGAGGGATGGATGTCTAATCTGTTCGGAACCAACAATAAACTACTACGGGAATCCCTACCTTTGGTAGGTGGTTACTTTTTTTTAGGTTTCCTGGACCCCATTTCAACATGAATTGTGGTATCCCCTACATACAACCTGAAGCAATTCTCAGATACCCTGCTGTCATCAACTCATTTCTGACACTAGCTACCAGGCAGTAGTGTCAGATTCCACAAGAGTTCAGTCCTGCAAAGTCTGCTCCCAGCCCCCCACTTCAGATGCAAGTCCTAAGACATAGGCTGTTACCTGTGCTTTTGAACAAGCCGTTACAGTTTGGAGACTGGATAGATTTGCTGGAGCTTCTCTTAAACTCAGGAAAACACTAATGTTTACCAGTTTATTAAAGGACATGAACCAACATCCAGGTGAAGAAATAGATAGGGTAGGTCCTGAACAAAGGAGTGTCTGTCTTCCTGGAGCTTGGGCCTTGCTTTGTGGGACCTGGTGCATTCTGGAAGCTCTCTGAAAAGGGACAAAAAAACCTGTCCTCTTCAGTGTTTATAGATGCTTCATTAGGTCACATTTTACTGAACCATTGGCCATTGGAGGATTCAGCATCTAGCTCTAACCCTTCCCCTTAGATGGGGGAATGGCACTGAAAGTTCTAACCCTCTAACCACCTGTTTGGTCATCCTAGCAACCAGATCTACCCTTGGCTGGGGTCTAAAAATCACCTTCATTAATAACAAGATAACCATTTCATACCCTTCCTGGCTCTGAAATGTTTCTAGGAACTGTATGGGAAAACCAAATATATCTGGGAAATATATATTTGGTTTTCTGAGTGACCAAATATTTATTTCTAGGACAGGTTTCACATTTATTTGTAATATTGAGACCTGTCATTATATTTCACCGTAAGTGTTGCAGACCATTCAGGGTTGTTGAACACTGTTGAGCAAATTCATTCATATGTGGAACATGAGGAATACTATGGAGGACCACAGGGAAAGGGAGGTAAAATTGAATGGGAAGAAATCAGAGAGGGAGACAAACCATGAGACACTCTGGACTCCAGGAAACAAACTGAGGGTTACAGAGGGGAGGGGGGGGAAGGGGTAACCAGGTGATGGGTATTAAGGAGGGCACGTATTGTGTTGAGCACTGAGTGTTATATGTAACTAACGAATCATTGAATACTACATCAAAAACTAATGATGTACTATATGCTGGCTAACTGAACAAAATTTTTAAAAGGAGGGAAAAATACAATAAAATATTCAAGGAACTTGTAAAAGCTCACACAGCTAGCAATTTGAATATAGTTTTGTCTGAATGAAATCCTTTGCCCCGTATTTCTTTTTTTTTTTTAAGATGTTATTTATTTGACAGAGAGAGAGATCACAAGTAGAGAGAGAGAGAGGAGGAAGCAGGCTCCCTGCCTAGCAGAGATCCCAGGACCCTAAGGCCATGACCTGAGCCGAAGGCAGAGGCTTAACCCACTGAGCCACCCAGGCAGCCCTGCCCCGTATTTCTTAATAACATGGACTTTCTCCCCTTTTCCTTTTCTTTCTTTCTTTTTTTTTTTTAAAGATTTTATTTATTTTAGAGACAGAGATAGCCTGTGCATGAGCAGGGAGAGGAGTGGAGGGGGAGGGAGAGACAGAATCACAAGCACACCCTCTCTTGGGGGGCTCGATCCCAGGATCCCGAGACTGTGACTTGAGCTGAAACCAAGATTCAGATGCTCCACTGACTGAGCCACCCAGATGCCCGTCTCCCTTTTTCTTTTTTGTATAATCCTTTACATTTTGTTTTGAAGGGTTGATGGTATGCTTTCAGCATAGGCACTGTAGCTCCTTTTTCTCAAAACAAAATGAGTATGCAGTCATTATACATATATTAGAATTTCATTTTATCTTGAGACAATCCAAACCCTGCCAATTAGTCGTTACTTGATTACAAATAAGTTATTAGATTTAATCTTCCTGTTTCCTTTTATGGAGACTAGGGGAAAACAAGTATTCTCATGGCATCATTGTGAAAATTAAATTAGTGGCTGGTGTATAGTGTTAGCTATCATTGCTCTTTTTTAGTTTTTAATTTTATTTTTTTGACAGAGAGAGAGACAGCCATAGAGGGAATGCAAGCAGGGGGAGTGGGAGAGGGAGAAGCAGGCTCCCAGGCAGAGCAGGCAGCCTGATGCAGGGCTCAATCCCAGGTCTGTGGGATCATGACCTGAGCTGAAAGCAGATGCTTAAGGACTGAGCCACCCAGGCGCCCCTGTCATTGTTTTTATCAGATGATCTTACACAGAGAAGAAGACATTCACATGGTAGTTAACATGAATAGAAAGAAGAGTGAGAAATTACAAGGGGGAAAAAAACCCTCCAGTTTTATAGCTTTACTTATGGAGATGTAGTTAAAGCAGTCATTTTAAACAGGAGGCTTCTGTGCCAGAATCAGCTGTAGGCCTGCTCTGTTTGGCTAGCAAAATGTTAAAAATAAAATAAATCTCAATATGTTTACCTGGGTGTGATTTATTAGGCTCTTCAGTCCAATACACCCCCAATTACCTGGCCTAATTCACACTTTTGGGTTACTTACCTTGCCACTGTCTTAGCTGAGTGTGTGAACCCCAAATTAAATCTGGGCTCATTAACATGTGTTTTTCTTGGGTTAATGCCTAACATCTGATTGTTGCTGTTTGTTTGGCTTCCTTATGCTTTACACCTGCACAACTAGAGCATCAGTGTCCTAAATTCCACCTTGTTTTATTTTCATTTTTACATTTTAATTCAGATGTCTGGAATCAGAACTCATGTTTGTTCTAAATTCTGTAGCCCGTATGCTCACTATCACTGTGTAGTTCAACAGTCTCGCTGGCCCTAGTGTTATAGCAGAGGTTGAATTATTGGCAAGCCTTAAGAGAAACAGCCTTTCACAGTTTGTATACACTTACAAGATCAGAGAGGATTTAGAAGGCTGGTGTGTGATTTTCTGGACTGGAATTTAGCCAAGAAACTATTATGTTTATAGTTATATTGAGAAATATCTCAGAGCAGCTTTAAGTACTAAAAATAGAGAGAACTCATTTAATAGCACCATCAGTAGGCTGGCTACTACTTACACAAAGTTGGGACTTCGGAAAAGTATTTATGAGTGAACTCTCCTGAATCACTGATCTCACTTACTGCAGTAACTGATGTTCCCTTGGAAGTTTCCCATCTACTCAGTTCACTCAGCCAGGTTTATGAGATGTGACAGGGTTGTAGTGCAAGGAGATGGCTGCTATTTATATAGCAGAGAGTAAAATTTGACAGTAAACTTAGGGAAAGTTTTGCAAAGATTGTATCCTTTCTCTAACTTCCTATGGTTTATTTTCTATGATGTGTCTTCAGCTCCACACACTCTGACATTAAACTTTATTTTCTCTATTTGAAAATATAAGAATGTGTTTGGAATAGATGTGTGTTTAAAGAATAAGAAATGGCTTTTTTGGTTTTGTTGTTTTAAACAGCTTTATTGGGGGCATAATTGACACAAGAATACTTGTACATATTCAATGTGTCCAATCTGATAAGACTGGACATATGCAAACACTTGTGATACCACCACTGCAAACAAGGTAATAGAACATACAGTGGAGAAAGCATAGTCTTTACAACAAATAGTGTGCATATATAGGCTATCCATACGCAAAAATTAAAATTGTACCCTTACCTTACAATGTGCATAAATATCAACTCAAAATAGATTAAACATATTTGTTTGTAAGACCCGACACTGTAAAAGTTCCAGAGGAAAATCCAGGAGTTTCTTGACATTGGTCTTGGCAATGATTTCTTGGCTATGACACCCACAGTACAGTCAAAGGAAGTGGGACTATCTTGAACTAAGAAACTTCTGCACAGAAAAAAAAAAAAAAACAATCAACAGAATGAAAAGACAACCTGAGGTGGGGTGAGGAAGAATATTTTCAAACCATTTTATTTAATTTTATTTTCAAACCAATTTATTAAATTAAATAAATTTCAAACCATTTATTTAATTTTAATAACTTTCCAAATATACTGGAAACTTTACAAAATATATAAGGAACTCTTATAACTCAATAGCAAAAATAAATAAAATGAAAGAAGATAATCTGATTAAGAATGGGCAAAAGAATAGATTTTTCTCTGAAGAAGCCAAACAAATGGACAACAGGTATAGGAAAAGATGCTCAACACCATTAATTATCAGAGAACTGCAAATCAAAACTATAATGAGACTTCATCTCACACTGAATGTGGAATAGTACAGCCATCATTAAAAACAGTATGGGGATTCCTTAAAAAATTACAAATAGAACTATCATATCCAGCAATCAGACATCTTGGTATATATCCAAAGGAATCGAAATCAGGATCTCAAAGAGATATCTGTATTCCCATTTTCCTTGCGCACTATCTACAATAGTCAAGACACGAAAACAACCTAAGGGTCCATCAATGGAGATAACAGATAATGAAAATGCGGTACATACATAAAATGGCATTTGTTCAACTTTATAAAAGGAAGGAAATCCTGCCACTTGCAACAACATGGATGAACCTGAAAGGTGGTGTGCTAAATGAAATAAGCCAGTCCCAGAAGGGCAATGATTCCATTTATATGTGGTATCTAAAAGAGTTAACCCCACAGAAGCAAAGTGTAAAATAATGGTTGCCCACGGCTGAGTCCTGAAGGAAAAGGCGAGCTGTTATTCAATGGATATAATGTTTCCATTATGGTAAGTTCCAGAAATCTGAACATAGTGCCTTCTATAGTTAACAATATGATATGGTGTATTTCAAAATTTAAGATGGGAGGTGTCATATGTTAAGTGTTGTTACCATAAAAAAAAAAGGAGAAATAAATGGCTTCTTTTGATAAAATATACCCTAAACAGTGTCCCATAAGTAATACTTACATTACCCCACATAAACTAAAACATATAAACAATGGTTATCAAATTAGATGTGTCCTAACATCTTAACTTTATATGTCTTGCCCAGTATTCTATTTACTGATATAGTTAACTTCAATTCCAGTGTAGTTGTATGTTTTAATTTAATCATCTCACAGAAAAAAAACCAAGGCATTTTTTTTATGACAAACATTTGTCAGTCTTTTTTTACTCTCTGAACATTATACCATTAGTAAACTCAAATTTGAAAACCAAGTATCGGTATCAATATTGATACAAGTTAACTTTCTGTGATCTTCAGTGAAGGTCTTTTATCTTTTATCTTGATAGTCATAATGTTCTAGAAAAAAAATAAGAAAATATCCAATTATTATCATAATCCCCCTTTGTTCAATGTCAGACTTTTTTTTTTTAAGATATTTATTTATTTATTTGACACAGAGAGAGATCACAAGTAAGCAGAGAGGCAGGCAGAGAGAGGTGGGGAAGCAGGTTCCCCACTGAGCAGATACCTGATGTGGGGCTCCATCCCAGGACCCTGAGACCACGACCTGAGCCAAAGGTAGAGGCTTAACCCAATGAACCACCCAGGCACTCCCATTTTTCTTGTCTTAGGTAGAATAATTTTGGTTTGTATCCTGGAATTATGAACTACACATGGAAGAAAATCTGAATTGTGTTGTTTCTCTAAAGAAACATTAATTTTTGTTATTGTTTTATCAAGCAGTTTACCTACCCTAACTAAAATCTCTGTTTCTGCTGCTGTGGGAAGCAGCTGATTTTTCAGTTCAATATCACAGACTTAGTTGTAGATGTTTATCATCTGTTCTGAATATTCGTATTACGGAGATTAGGATGGTGTATATATACATATAGAGATATATGTATCTCTGTTTGAGATTATATACAGAATTTGGTGCCTTGTCTCTCTCAGGTCTCCTTTCCAAGATTCCTCTGTACTCTTAATGTGTTGTAAATATTCTGAAATGCATCTGCTAGTTCATCAGGTTGGTAAGATGAGGATATCTGTATCAGTTTTACAGCTCTACGTGGTATAGAGTTGGGACCCTTTTCATTCTAAAAGTCATAAAAATGGGAAACTCACCCATGACTGTTCTCTTCTTCCAAGTGTTGAACCCTTCCAGAATTTGTTGACTTTTGGTCACTCTCCAGAGGCTTCAGGTAAGTTGTTTTATATTTATATATTTGTGAGAGAGTTAGTTTATTTTTTTTTTAAAGATTTTATTTATTTATTTGACAGAGAGAGATCACAAGTAGACAGAGAGGTAGGCAGAGAGAGAGAGAGAGAGGGAAGCAGGCTTCGTGCTGAGCAGAGAGCCCAATGTGGGACTCGATCCCAGGACCCTGAGATCATGACCTGAGCCGAAGGCAGCGGCTTAACCCACTGAGCCACCCAGGCGCCCCGAGAGAGTTAGTTTAAATAAAACCATTTAATTTACTTTAAAAAGAACTTATTAGGGGCGCCTGGGTGGCTCAGTGGGTTAAAGCCTCTGCCTTCAGTTCAGGTCATGATCTTAGGGTCCTGGGATGGAGCCCCACATCAGGATCTCTGTTCAGCAGGGAGCCTGCTTCTCCCTCTCTCTCTACTTCCTTCTCTACTTGTGATCTCTCTCTTTCTCTCTCTGTCAAATAAATAAATAAGATCTTAAAAAAAAAAAAAGAAAGAACTTATTATCAAATGTCCACTCCCTTGAAAGTTTCCACAAAATACCTGTTGATTTTATGAATTTAAGTTCATTAGACTTTCACATTAAGGGAGAATGCTACATTGACAGAAACTTAGCATTGGCATGAAAGGTAGAAATCTAAAGAATATTTATACAATCTTAGGACCTAGAGGAGGTGACTTTAAAAGAATCTTTCAAAGAGAAAAGTTGGCTGAGAATGTGTACAGTCTACAATATTAAGGTTTGGTTTCATGGTCAAAGTGAATCAAGGGTTTTTAAATAAGGATTCATGAGTAAGGTGCTAGTTTTTATATGTTGCTATTTTAGTTTGTTGAAAGGCTTATCTCCAGTAGCATATACTTCCTGAAGCAAGTGCTATGTTATTTTTATGTGGTTCCAGTATTGATTAGCCCAGAAACAGAAAAGTATGTTTGTTTCAGTTCCCAACACTTAGTCTTTGATAATGTATTAAAAGTTGTAAGTAGAGTATTTGAGAAAATACTATAGATTAATAAGAATAATAGCCTTACTAATTAATATATTTGGGGGGCACCTGGGCCTCTTGGTCTGTTAGGCCTGTGCCTTTGGCTCAGGTCATGATCTCAAGGTTCTGAGATCAAGTCCTCCATCAAGCTCCTTGTTTAGCAGTGAGCCTGCTTCTCCCTCCCCCTCTGCCGGCTGTTCCCCTTGCTTGTGCTCTCTGTCAAACAAACAAATAAACAAAAACCAAAAACAAACAAAAAACCCAACCCTCCAAACAACCAAAAAAATCCACAAAACTTCAAAAAAGGAATAATATTTTTGACTATTTAAATGTATTTTGTACCCTCACCTAAAATAAATATCTGGAAAACAAGAACTTAAATATTGGGTTTAAAAATATGAAAAAAATTTTAAACATTATTTTGATGTAAATTGATTACATTATAGCTTGTTCTTCAATTTGACTTATGTTCAATTTAACACTGAATTACTTAATGTTTGGATAAAGTTAATTCACATATAGGGACCCACAAAATGGCGGAAGTCTCCAGGCTGGACCAGTGTTCTAAATCTGACTGGCTGCATTTAGTGGAACTACCGGTCAAAGAAACCTAATTTATACAACTTAATCCTGGACCTCGGGTTTACCTCCTTCCCCTACCGGAGAAAGCAAGACCCGCTGGCCCCGGAAGGAAATCCTTCGCCTCCCAGCCAATCATGCCTTGCTTCCGCCTTTCGCTTGGGATAAAGCTGCCCTGGGCCAAGTTTCTGGAGGGGTCTGTGCTGCTGAGAAGGCCCTGGGTTTCTCAGTCTCTTGGACTGTTTTGCCTGGAATAAAGGGTGTCAAACTGGTTACTAAATAGTCCGACAGGAGGAGACCGGCAGATGGCTGCTGAAGTTCCAGGTCCGCTCCTGCACTCGGGTGAAGCTGCGAAACCCTCCGCTGCTGCTTCGTGGCCCCTGAGGTCTTGGTAAGCTTTTCTCTGAATGAGCTCCCCTTATTTCCGGTTCTGAGCTCTTTGGGTTTTACATCTTAAGTCTTCTGGGTGAAAAATGGGGATAAAAGAGACTCCATGTTTTTCACAGTGAGACCTAGTAGGGGCACACACGGCCTTTGGGTTTGTGGCCGCGCTCATGTACGTGGCAAGCGCCTTTTGTGGGGACCTCACAGGACTCAGGAACTGTGCTCCGGCAGCCAGAAAACTTAATGTCTGGTTGAATTAGAGGTTTATTTCCAAAGGGGAAAATCATGGGTACCTCCAGGTATAAAAACACCATGATAGCACCATTGAGGCTTCACAAAAGCTTTGAGGTAAGTCCGCAGCTTAAATAAGTACAGTTTTCTTCCACTTTAGAATGTAAACTTGGTTAACAATATTGAAGTCCATCAGAAAAGTATAATTGAGAAAATAAAATTTTACATATTTGCTAATAGCCAGCAGACTACAATATGTATTTTAAAGCCAGCGTTGTTTTATTTTATTTTATTTATTTATTTTTTAAAAGATTTTATTTATTTGACAGGCAGAGATCACAAGTAGGCAGAGAGGCAGGCAGAGAGAGGTAGAAGCAGGCTCCCTGCTGAGCAGAGAGCTCGATGCGGGGGTGGGGTGGTGTGGGGGCTACATCCCAGGACCTTGGGATCATGACCTGAGCTGAAGGCAGAGGCTTTAACTCACTGAGCCACCCAGGCGCCCCAAACCAGCATTATTTTAGATACTGCAAACCGTCATTATCTTTTGTTACAGGCAGTCTTCAAAGCAAGGTAAGGAGAGAGTGTGCTATCTTGTTATGACATTTCTTTTTTAAATACACGGCTTAAAGAGGAATGTAAAGAGAATGAGCACCTTTCTTGAAATAACAAAATAATTGGAGTTTAACCCAGAAAAATATCCTAGGGCCTTGATTAAAGGGCAAAAATAGCAACAACCCAATGGGCAATATAAAAACAACCACCACCAAGGTAGGTGTCACTTTTTTGAAATTTTGGATTGAATTATGAGAAAAACATATATTGACAATCTTTATAATAAATGAGAAACAAAAGTAGCCCATTTGAAAAGCCAAAATAAAGGAAACAGGTTTTTTGTTTTATGTATCAGGATGCCAGATGAACACTCTGCGTATATAAGATATGTACTTATTTGGGGTTACTCATTACCTACTCTGATGTAGAAAGTACTTTATCCTTTCTGTACATCTGAACACTTGATGCAGTCCCTGAAATCTTTTCCTTTGTACTCAGATCACCACTAAGTTCTTGTCATGTTCTATATTCTAAATTAAAATTGCCAGTTAAAATAATTCCCATTTTCTTCTCCCTAAGTAAGCTCACAGCCAAATTTATTGTGATAGTGTAATGATTTTGCGAATTCAAGTTCTTTTTGTGTGGAAATGTCTTGGAAAAACTGTAGCGTATTTCAGGGTGCAAAGTGAGCCAGATTCTCTTGGATCTATATTTAGATCCCAAATGAAACTAAAGATATCAGATATACTTTTTTTTTTCAAAAACTGGGTAACCTGATATCCTCTTTTTTCCATTTTTAAATATCTTAGATTATATTCTTGAAGTGAATTACAGACTGTGATGTATTTTCCTGAGTTTTTCAAAATATGTAGATACAAGCTCTCCAGCTAGCTTGTGAATATTTAGAGCTGGATTACTGACTCTCAGATTTACAGATGATGTTGCTGAGAATTCAGTTTCATTTTCATGTTTCTAGGAGACATTATTTTTTTCCTTGTTTAACTGAGAGTTAATCTTCACATAGAGTATTTAAGGCATATGCATGTTTACTTAATTGACTATTGAGCTCTTAAAATATTTTGCCTTCACAAATAAGATGAAAAGATAAAGATCCTAAGATCAAGTTCAACTATGAAAAATACAGTGATTCACTATGTAGCTAGAAAAGAGCATAACTTACTGGTTTGTAAAAATACGATAAATGTCCACTCTCCTAAAGAATTGTGGGTGGTTTAATGGAATTGACCATTATTTTTCATCAATCAGTATTTTTATCATCTAAAACTTAATTGAACGTGTTATTTTGAGGAAATCAGGCCTAAACTTTCACTGTTAACAGTGGACACTTGCATTGTGTCAATGGAGGTCTCAGTTCTGTAAATCTCAAATGATGTATGTGAACATCCATGCTCAGATAAAGACAGCCAGAAGAAAAGTAGCAAGCACAAAGCAGTTTATTAAGGACTGTACACTCTCAAGGTGGAAGAATGGACAGGCCCAGAGGTGGCAACTACAGGAGGGTTAGGGGTATCTCTCTTGCATAGGTCAATGGTCATACCTAGGGCCGTCTCTAACTGAGGTTGTTTCCAGCTGCATAAGGGACTCTTCCTACTGGTTGGAGGGGTAGTTTTTGGCCTTATAAGGTTCTTGCCATAACCCTCAGGGCCATTTTCCCCCCGAAGGTTAGGGTTGTGGGGTTGAAACTGCATGCAAATATATTATAATGAAGCTATAGGTTATTGTAGGACACAAGGTGGAAAGGAGAGCACAGATTTTGCACCTGCTGTTCTTGGTCTCATAGTCTCAGGAGGTGGGAATCTACAGACTACTGTTTACTCTCACCTTGCCTCCAGCTCATATGTAGCTACTTACTTACTCTATCATTATTACTCATCTACCCTCATTCTAACTAGGTATCTTCATTACTTTGAACATGAAAATATATTGCTTTAGTGTTACAATACATATATGAATCATTCCAACTTCCCCATTATTGCTTACTTTACATCTCAGAATGGAGATGCCAAGGCATATTTTAGTTGCAGGAGTGAGATTTTAGCATAAAATATGTTCTCAGCACTGTTAGATAGCAGATTTCCTCACCAATAAGTTTTTGCTGTTGAGCTAAACTATAAAATGTCTTCACCTAGTCTGTTTTCAATTTTTCTCAAGACTTTTCCTTGATGTATATTCTCTAATAGGATTTTGTTGTTTGAAACACCCTTGTACAAAACGAAGCAGTCTTTATATGACCACAGTAGAATATAAAATCTATTTTCCACATCAAGAGGTAAGATTCAGAAAACAGCACCATTAAAGGAGTATTTCAGTGAAAAGTTATTACTCTTTATGATTAGTAAGTCTTTCGAACTAAATCCCAGTCTTTTTATACCTGAAACCCTCAATCTCATAATAATTCAATCTTGTTTTCTTTGCTGCCGCTTGCAATATAATTAAATGTATCCAAATCAACCAGAGCCATTCCACTTGGATATATCTTTCTACCAGCCCTAAAACCATGTTACTTTGGGGGGAAATTTAATTAAAAACAAAATGTTCATTTGCAATCAGGGAGATTCAAATCAAAACCACATTGAGATACCACCTTTCACCAGTTAGAATGGCCAATATTAACAAGACAGTAAACAACATGTATTGGAGAGGATGTGGAAAAAGGGGAACCCTCTTACACTGTTGGTGGGAATGCAAGTTGGTACAGCCACTTTGGAAAACAGTGTGGAGATTCCTCAAAAAATTAAAAATAGAGCTATCTTATGACCCTGTAATTGCACTACTGGGTATTTACACCAAAGATACAGATGCAATGAAAAAAAGGGCCATCTGTACCCCAGTATTCATAGAAGCAATGGCTACAGTCGCCAAACTGTGGAAAGAACCAAGATGATCTTCAGCGGACAAATGGATAAAGAAGATATGGTCTGTATATACAATGGAGTATTATGCCTTCATCAGAAAGGATGAATACCCAACTTTTATATCAACGTGAACAGGACTGGAAGAGATTATGTTGAGTGAAATAAGTCAAGTAGAGAGAGTCAAGTATCATATAGTTTCACTTACTTGTGGAACATAAAGAATAACACGGAGGACATTGGGAAATAGAGAGAAGTGAGATGGGGGAAATCAGAGGGGGAAACAAACCATGAGTGACTGTGGAATCTGAGAAACAAACTGGGGGTTTTGGAGGGGAGGGGGTTGAGGGGCTGGGTGAGCCTGGTGGTGGGTATTATGGAGGGCATGTATTGCATGGAGCACTGGGTGTGGTGCATAAACAATTAATTTTGGAACACTGAAAAGAAAAGAAAATGGAAAAAAAAACTTCAGAAAAAAAAATAAAAATGTTCTGTGTACTCAGAAAACCCTTACACCAAATTGGAATATAAATAAAACTGTTTAATTGTTGAATAGCCATTAGACCAGAATATGATGCATATCTCAAGCAATCAACTAAAAGATCACAAGACAGAAAGAAATCTTACCCTTTTATATACCCAGGCATATACACCCCATTACTTACATATTCTTGAGATGAACAGTAACTAGTTCTCAAGTAATAGGACTTGACAGCACCGTTTCTCACACGTACTGCATCATAGATTCATTTGGTAATTGTTGTGGCCATCTGTGTTTAATTGGCTTGATCCAAAGGAAAAATAAACTTCTATCTTCAGATCAGGAGATGATTTAGCAACTTGGCATGATGTACACATGGAAGTTAGGCTCCTACCATTCCATACACTGGGAGATGACAGAGCTATCTTCTTGATGATTACTTTTTAAAGAGTTAGTCCTTAGGTCCTTGAGAACAACATACCTGGGGCAACCCTGCAGGAGCCTTATTTACCTTTTAAAATTTACATATATTTTATAGAGACTGAAAGAACTTACAAGGTTTCTAAAGTAAATGATCTGAGAAAAGGGTAGGGGGAGAAGTCTTTTTCCTTACTTTCAACAGAGAGATTTCCGTCTTTTACTTTTAATCAATATTTGCCCTTATACTACTGTATTGTTTATCCAGAGGAAAATAATTAATAAGATATTGATTCATGCAGTTATGTGCCTGAGAAATTTCCAGATCTGCAGTCAGCAATGTAGAGCTGCAGGAAAGCTGATTGTGTAGTTCCAATCAGAATCCAAAGGCCTGAGAACCAGGAGGAGCTGATGATGTAGTTCCAGTCTGAAAGCCAGCAGGCTCCAGATTCAGAAAGAGCTGATGATGTAGTTGGAACTGAAGGCAGGATAGATGTATGCCCATGGTTTAGGCCATTCCCTCTTATAGGAGGGTCAGTCATTTTGCTGTTCAGGCCTTCAGCTGGTTGGGTGAGGGAGAGGAATCTGCTTTACTCAGTCTATTGATTCAAATCTAAATCTCATCCAACACACACTCACAGAAACACAAAATAATATTTGACCAAATACTCAGACACCTGCTGGCCCAGTCAAATTGACACATTAAATGAACGATCACAGTGATCAAACTGAGTATCAAAGTACCTAACTTCTTTCTTAAAACATTAAGAAAAGAGTATTTTTCCTCAGTGACCTGCATTTTCATGTTAGCATAGCACATCAGATAGCATTTGAAAAGAATGGGTAATATTTTGGGAAACACTGTAAGAAGCACATTACCTAGTGGTAATGCAGTAATATCCTACTGATCTCGAAAATAACCTTTTTCTCCAGTAGCATATGATATGAACATTACCCTTTCTTTCCCAATCTTATACTAATTTTTACCAGAGAAATTCTATAACTCTATACTAACTTTTTTTCTTGTAAAATTTCAAATACTTAATTTTGACTTAGCTTCACGTATGACTTTACTCTCTCTTAGTTTATATCTTGTTTACCATCATGTCAAGCTTCTTTCTGAACAACTCCAGGAATGTTTCATTGGTAATTCAGGTAGTCAGAAATCTAATTTCATCCTAATTTTGTTGATATATTTCTTCCAGTTTCATCCCATGTGCTCCTCTTAACTTGTGCCTTTCCTTGTTCATGTGAGCTTCACTTTCCTGTCTGTTTCTTAGTAAGCCATTACCAGAGTTAGAAATGGTCTCCCCTCTAATTTTGTTTTTAGTATGACTTATCCTTCAGTGTTCATGTCTGCAGTTGTCATTTCCTTAAATCTTGATGCAGTCTTCCACCTGGAAGTGCATCTGTAATCTCTTGTATGTTATACTTCTCTTACAGTGTTTGTCATATTCAAGTCTTTCTGTTATGCTTATGTTCATATTTTTGTTCTCAAATACTGTTAATTGATAGAGAGCAGGGAGTATTTTTTCTGTCCCTTACATTCTCTAGCAGTAGATCTTCAGTTATGTGTTAAATAAATGAATTGATGTGTACTGATGGCTACACTTAAGGCTCTTTAACATCTTTCAAACTCTGTATATGTCTTGTGTGCAGGTATTCCTCTGAGCAAATTTACACTATAAAGAAAAATATTATTGTAGTTAAATTCAGAGACAGTAACATCAACAGGCCCTTTAAAAAACATTTTTATGGAGGAAAAAGTAAGTAAATGTTTTATTCTCTTTACTAAGCTTAACTGTGTTTAAAAGCAGGTGATTTTGTTAAGAGCTAAAAATGCATTTTCATGCTAAAATGTTAGAATTTTTTTTTAAACATGAACTGATAATTACCTACCATGGGATTGGAAAATAATTTTGTTGAAATAGATTTCAAGGTGAAAATCTTAATATTGTCATCATAATAAAGTATAAGAGCTGACTGAAGGAAGTTGGGGAAAAAGCTTTAAAGACTTATCAAATGGGCGCCTGGGTGGCTCAGTCCTTAAGCATCTGTCTTAGGCTCTGGTCATGATCCCAGGGTCCTGGGATAGAGGCTCACATCAGGCTCCCTGCTTAGTGGGAAGCCTGCTTCTCTCTCATACACTCCCCCTGCTTGTGTTCCCTCTCTGTGTCTCTCTCTGTCAAATAAATAAGTAAAATCTTTAAAAAAAAAACTTATCAAAAAACAAAAAAAGAAAATGCCAACTGATTTTTCACCTGTAACTTTTTTTTTCTATCGTAATTTTCAAAGAAACCTCTGGTATCAGCATTCCAGAAGTATAAAAAAAAAGAAAAAAAAAAGAAGAAGAAACGAAGGAGCATTATTTTGGAGTGAGTTAAATGTATAAATTTGAGAAAGAAAACTATTATAATTTATTGTTTTCACTTTATTTTGAAGTTGCAGTTTTGAATGCAATTTAACATACTATGTTATAATGATTTAAATAACAAATTTAAAATCCTATAGTAAATTTTTTCCCCTGATGTGTCAAGGAACAATAGAACAAAATGTAAATGCTGTTAGAAGCTACTGGTCACCATCTTGCCGTTATTGGGTTGCCGTTATATTGCCTTAAAATATACCCTCCAGTGATTTGTACAGTGCTGTTATAGTAGTTTTAAATGGTTCAGTTGATGGGTTTCACATTTTTCTCCCGGGAAACAATTATGTAACGAAACTCAGTTGTTGTATTGCACAGATTTTCTTGTGTTGTTGCTTCCATTTCCTTGTTTTAAAATCACAATTCAATCTTCAATTTGTGTAATTTTGTTAAAAACAAAATGTATATTATTGGGGCGCCTGGGTGGCTTAGTTTGTTAGGCAACTGCCTTTGGCTTAGCCTGGAGTCATGGGATGGAGTCCTGCATTGGATTCCCTGCTCAGTGGGGAGTCTACTTCTCCCTCTGACCCTCTCCCCTCTCATACTTTCTCACTCTCTTTCTCTCAAGTAAATAAATGAAATCTTTGAACAAACAAAAAAACCCAAAAACAAAAATGAAGTATATATTATTGATGTGTTATTAATGCTATATTAACTTTATATAATGTCGTTTTATATATCACCTCTCCTGGATAATAACTAAGAGTCATTGATCGAATATACACTAGGTCAGAAAGTATTTTAAGCACTTGGCACATATTAGCTCATTAAATTTCAAAACTTTTTGAGGTTAATACTATTAGCTCCATTTTATAGATGAGAAAAGTCATATCAAGATTGAGTATTTCTTGCTCAAGATATCACTAGGAAATAGTAGACAAATAGGTAGAGAATCCAGGCTATAGGTTGTGAAATCTGCCTCCTTACCCAGTGTGCTTCACTGCTTCTTAGCATTTAATTTTTAACATGGTTAGTATTTAACAATGATCAAAATGTAGGTTATTATTTGGAAAATGGTTTTTGTTCCTTCTCACTTCAAATTCTGTACTTACTTTTTGGTCCAAACTGCATACGTTTCAAAAAACATCTCTTGAATATTTAAATGCAGTATCAAAGACCACATGTTTTATATGTAAATGCCTCATCTCCTGGTACATTATACCTGTGCATCATTAGTGTTACAATTTTGTAATCATGTTTAGAATATTGAGTTTATACCTTTTTCTGTGTTAAGTTTCTGTCTACTATTATTATAGAAGTTACTCCATACAATTAAATGTTGCCTTATTTCCAAGCTCAGTCTGGATTTTGTAAGGATTATTTATTCACCAGCTGCCAGGAATCTGTCCATTTGAAATCCGTATACCTCTTTCTCTCCTCTTTCCTTCATCAACATCCCTGCACAACCTTTTCCATAAAATGGTTGTTATTGTAACCAGAGATTATCTTTTAAGGGTAAAATGGTATTGACCCATAAACCCAGAAAATGTGAGAAAAGCCACTTAAAATATCCAAATTTCAAATGTCATAAAATAAGGTTTTTTCTCTTAAATGAATGGAATATAAGAACAGAATCTAAATGGGATGGAAATATCCTGCCACAAGGATATTATGCAGTGTAGATGAGAATTTAAAAATAATTTTGTATAATTAGTTAATGAAATATTGAACTATTTATTCATTTTTATAAAGTAAGAAATCTAATATGAAATATTTAAAAACATACTTTTCCCTGCCAGATCCTTTAGCAGAAATTAGAAAACATAATTTGTTTCTTGCTTCAGCTCACAGATTTCTTGGATTCTATTACACCTTCAAAGATAAACTCTATAAAATTATTAAGAGGAAACACTTACTTTTAGTGAAAAAATTACTTTCTAGTATCATTGATATTCAGAAATTATGTGGATGATATTATAATAGAACTTTATAAATTTCCCATCTTACACCCAAAGATATAAAAACATAAAAACGGCTTTAATGCAGCAGACTTATGGCCAATTAAATCCAATTTTCTATCTTGGATAGTGCTACTCTAGCAATTTAAAGGGTTATGATTGTCATCCGTAAGTATCAAATTATTAGTGATGTCCCTCAACCATTTTTAATGCCCTAGATAGCCTATTATTTATCTATCTGCTGTCTCTACTCTCTTCTGTGTGCAGTCTTCTTTCTACTTTCTTCAAATCACCCTCAACTAACTCCTGCTCATCCTGCAGGTGTCAAATTAAACATCCTTTTGAGGTCTTCCTTGATTTCTGAGACTAGGCTAAAATCTATTAAAATGTCCTTTATCAAGTCCTCCTTATGTTGCTGAGATTACTAGTGAATTAATTCCTTAAACCTAGTGACTGCTCTTCATGTACCTGTTCAATGCATGAATTAATGCCAATCATTAATTTATTTTAAATCCTGCACTTTGTTTTCATACTTTATTGCTGAGGATTACTGTCATCAGCCCAAACTGGTTATATAAAGTTATATTTATTTTATGTATCTTCATTAATAACAATAGGTGTATTATTGTGATCTTCATGTTCTGTGATAGAAGTTTAGAGGTCTTTGTTCTTTTTGCACATGGCTCGTTATTTCTATGCTTTGACAATATCTTCCATTTGCTTTCCTTATTTAAAACATCTAACAGTTCTTTAATCTTTTTAAATGTCAGTTTCACCTCAAATCACATGTTCTTCTCTCAGAATATTTTGAAGTATGGTGATCGTAAGTATATACAGTATTTTGTGGTCAGTAAAATAGTTTCATTAAGGGAAGTTTTGTTCATTTTTTTTTAACCACCCTTCCTTCTGATTATTTGGTAATGTTAGCACATTGGTTGATTATCTTCGAGGAACTATCAAATTCCTTCCTTGTTATGATATAACTCAGAGGAGGATGTCCTGTGAATGTTAGACATTGTATTTTCCTAAATATAATTATGTGGTAATTGTTCACAGAATCAAATGATTATCTCTCAACAAATGAAATAATATCAACTTAGTGAATGGTTTCCTTTAGAAGTATTTATGGAAATAAACTTTTGTTTCTTATGTCTCCTGATGCGTTTTTTTTTTTTTTTTAAATACCCTGTTGAATTGGAAAAACCCAAAAATCATGCTAAGTGTATGTGAAGCATCTGTAATATTCTTGGACATAAACTACAACTATGTCCAAATATGGTTTAGTCTTTAAGCCCATAAATCCAACTCCTTGATGAATTTCAGACTGTGATTCTACCATTCTAAACTGTCCTAATAGTTTTCCAACTTGGAAGAAGGAAAAAGACCAAAACAGTTTGTGGGAAAGAGATAACAGCCTTTTTCAATCTACAAATGTAGTAAAAACTTATTGAATGCACAAATTATAACTATACAGAAATTTTTTGGTGGCACTTAAAATGGGATGAAAATGACTTAATCTCCCAAATTTCAATCCTGAAAAAAATTGGGAAAAAAACCCCTCATTAACAATATCTCAATTCAGTTTAGACAACATTTTCAGCTATTTTAAAATTTAGTCCAAAGCAACAACTGGAATTAATAGTGGTGTTCCTAGCATTTTAATGCTGTTTTTCATTTTTTTCTGAATCAGTATTTCTCTTACATGTTACTAAATTTAGTCACTTCAGAATGAATTTACCTCTGATCCAGGATAAGAAGCTAAACTGAAGATTGATTATAGACTCTGTTCCGCTTGGAAGAAAAAAAAAAAGTAATTTATAGGAAGTAAGCTGCTAATTGAATACTCTTGTGTTCTAGTCATTATTTCCTAACTTCAAGGACAGGACTCCTCTAGGATTCTACCCAGTATTGAGCTTACATTTCTCTTGGTAAGTAATGACCTCATAATTACTTCAAGCTCTAGATCAATCACTTCTCTGGTGATTCTTGATAGAGAAAAAACATTTACACATTGATTTTCCTTATTTAATTCGTCTTCTTTCCTATCTTGTTTAGATTCCTTGATCTATTCAGTCTTTACTAAAATTCATTTAAAGATAACACAGATGACCTTTGTCATGTTCTGAATTATACAATAGATTGTCCCCAATCTACAGTAGTATCAGAACATACCCAGAGAAATAGAATAATATATGAAATGCGTGATTATGTATTCACCTACATTATGGAAATGAACATGTACCCTTCCTTTTAGGGAGAAGGTGGTTAGACAGTGATGGGGGTAAGCATTTTAGTAAGGTTGGTAAGAAACATAGGGACAGCTGGTAACTATTTATTCAGGGTTGCTGTACTAAGAAAATCACCATCAATTTAACAAATTCACTGAACAATTTTACTTGTCTAAGTTTATTTAGGGACCAATTTAGTTGCAAAGGCTTCAATTCCAGCCAGAAAATAAGTGAGAAATTACTCTGTTGAGTATTCCACAATTTTTATATTGAGTCTACTTCTGCAATACTGTTGGTCACAAGAAGTTTGACTTTCTTGAAATATTTTAATAGGTGATATTGTTTGCATGTGTACCACTTAGAATAATTATTACTCCTGAGCTCTGGAGACATTTCTACTCGTTCAAATACTCATTCCACAAATGATCAGTTGGGAGAACTTGGGCTAATTTTGCAATTTCTCTATGCCTTAACACTCATGTTTGTAAGTGGAAATTATCATGTGTATATCATCAGATTACTGCAAAGTTTGTGTCGGTTGCCTTGATATACTTAATGCATAATGTTCAATACATATTCCATATAAATTAGCTATCATTCTGAAATTTTTAGACCTAAGACTGAAAAGATAATCAGATACATTTTTTAATAAATACAAGGAGTTGTTTGTTTCTTATTGTTTTATTTTGTTTCTTAGCAATCAATAGTTCATCAGTCTGATAAAACACCTCAAAAAGTAGCTGAGCTGTTTGATCAGTTTTCAGGGATTTTTGGAAGGAGTCAAGAAATCGAACTAAATATTCAAAGTACTTTACAACACTTAGTTTATTAGAGTCCTTTATTTTGCAAGTGACAGGATTTCAGAAAGAATTATCTTAGGCAAAAAAACCCCAAAAAAACAAAAACAAAAAACCACTGTTAGAAAGGTAACTTCTGATTGAAAAAAGTGGTGAGCAGCCTTAGAGCAGGGCATTCAGAGACATAGGTGGGTTTCAGACAAAACAGACTCAAATGGACAAAACAGCCTCAAACAGTCATAATCCCATCACTCAGGATCTTATCTGTGTTTTTTTTTTTTTTTTTAAGATTTTATTTATTTATTTGAGAGAGAGAGAGAGAGAGAGAGAGAGAGCGCGCGCGAGCAAGCGCGCGCACATGAGCACAGGCAGACAGAGTGGTAGGCAGAGGCAGAGGGAGAAGCAGGCTCCCCGCCGAGCAAGGAGCCCGATGTGGGACTCGATCCCAGGACGCTGGGATCATGACCTGAGCTGAAGGCAGCTGCTTAACCAACTGAGCCACCCAGGCGTCCCCTTTGTTTCTATCTGGAAATTGGTCCTTATATATTCCGGAAGAAATTCCAAGTTGCATATGCTGTATAATATCTACAAAAAGGGAAAGGTTGATTCTTTCTTCTACCAGTTCCATAGTTTCTACCACAAGTGGTTTGTACTTCGTATATCCTCATCACCTTTTTTGTCTTCTACCCACTCTTCTCTGATAACCACTTTTTCCACTTGGAAGGACTGATCTCAGGTAAGATCGCCTGAATGCCAAATCCAATGATCCATATCCAGTCTATCTAATTTGGTACAGTTTACTTTTTTTTTTTTAAGACTTTACTTATTTATTGCGAGAGCACAAGCAGGGACAAGGGCAGAGGGAGAAGCAGGCTTCCTGCTGAGCCAGGTGCCCAGTGGGATACAGGGCTTGTTCCCACATCTCTGGGGCTATGACCTGAGCCGAAGGCAGCCACTTAACCCACTGAGCCACCAAGGTGCCCTGGCACGGTTTACCTTTAGTAACTGTAGCTTCATTAAATGTCTCTTCTCTAATATTATGTACTCAGAACAGTCTTTCAGACTTTATCCTCAGTCCTTTTTAGTGTTTGTTTTCTCTAGCAATCATGCAGGACCTTCTTAATCTCTCATACTATATTCAGGGGGCAATTTTGTTAACATGCTTCTCAGTGAGTGCTGGCCTTTCCCTTGAATCATCTGCTATGCCTCGTTTTTGCCCTTCAGATTTATTCAGGACCATAGTATTTTGATTAACTTCTAAATACCTGTTTGAGCTGTCAGTTTGCATTGTCTGTCTTTCATCTGATCAGTAAGTTTATATGTGTTGTGCTCCTGTAATGTAATGTAATGTGTTGTGCTCCTGTAATGTACAATAGGCATTGTACATAGGTCCTGGGAGAAAAATGTGTATTTATGACAAAGCTGGTAAGTTGTGATTTAAATATATAATCACATAATATTTCTTTACTAGGTGTAATAGTGCTATGAGGGAGTGAGACCTATAGTCGTACACTTGAACAGCATAAAAAGGTGATCACTGCCTCATTAGATGCCACGAGAGGATGGTGGTGCATGAATTGGCCTTACTACTTATAATTCCAGGTCCTCATATCTGTTCAGTGTATCTTATGTTTGAGACGGTCATTGCAAACAAAATTTAATTATTAGACACCCCTTCAAAATTCTTAGAATAATTCCTAGACTTTTTATAAAAAGTTCATGTTAGGAGTATTGTGTACTTGCCCACCTTTATCTTTTGTCTCTCTTCTAATAGTGCCACACTTTTTGTATCTCTTTGAAAATTCTGTGCTAGATTAGGCCTTCCTAATTTCCGTATGTCCTGCCACATGATTTCCACTGAAAATGCAGACTCATTTCTCCTGTATTACTTAAAAAGAAACCTGAGTTTTGCATATATTTTCTTAATAATTGTGGTGGTCTTAAGGCTATTATTTTCCCCTGTGTTTTCCACAGTTTTACAAATGTGTCTGTTATTGAAATTATTTTTACAAAAAAAATTTGAGGATGATTTCTCTGCTGTTTATTATAAGCTTCTTGAACTTACTGTAATTAAAAAAATCTTTATATCAGTACAACATAAGGTATCTTGCTAATTCAAATATAATCTTAATTTAAATTCTTTTCAAATGTACTTTTAATTATTTAAATATTTATTATCTTATGTAAATATATTTAAATCTCCAAAAGTTGGAGAAGCTATTTAATTAATGTTAATATACCAAGGATATTATTTTCCAGAGTTGAGTTATCAAAGCAATTTATTTTAATTTTGACTGATCTTGCATTTTTGAGAGACTAATTTCTGTTGCGTTAAACCATCCCATTAAAAAATCTGACCGATAAGACACATGTATGAGCTAGGCATGTCATGCAAGCCAATTTAAACTAAGTAATTTGTTTATATATTAATGTGATCTGTGGAGATCCTTTCCCTTCTCCAGTTGAAAAATATACCCCCTCCTGTCTAAGAGGTGATAGTACATCCCATTTTTCTAATGAGGTGCCTTATATTTTGCAATTTCTAACGAAATAACAAGCTGATATAATTATGTCATAGTAAAAATAATGAAGCTGGATTAAATATCTCTCCTAGTTGGACTCTTTTATTCTTTTTCTTTGCTTTCAATTCCCAACAGCTAACCTTATTTTAAGGAGTTTTGCTCTTTAATGATATCTGTTCATGAAACTTAACTGTTGGGGCTTAGACTTCCACTATAAGTTTCTGAGCTGTATTGCAGCTTAGGGAATAGTGAGATATAGAAAATAATGAGACAAATTAATTTTCTTTTCCCAGAGGTACTATATTCCCCATAGCTATCACTCAGAGGACAACCTCTTTTCTGAAAGATTGATATAAAAATAATTTATGTCAGACTAAGAGGCAGAGCAAATCTATCTGCCTGGAAAAGCACATAAATGCCTTTAAGAAAAGAGTAGTAGCTCGTGGAGACAGTGCTTCTTGGTAATTAGGGGTGTTTATTATCCTTGTCAGGCTTTAACAATCAATTCTGGATTTATATAATGAAAAGGATTTCAGCATTTAATATATAACTATACTATCCAGGTCCATCTATAATTTAGCTTCAGATAATTCAGGAGTTGTAGATAAGTAAACTAGAAGGGTTTTGTTTTTTTTTTTTGGCTTAAAATGCTGCAATGATAATGAGAAAATACTAAAAATGAATATCTCACTATATTAAAGTTAATAATAGAATCCTAGACCTTGAATAGCCCAGGTGAGGTCATTTATTTCCTTGCTTTAATAAAAGGAATAATGCCACAAAACCAAACTATCAGAAATTATAACTTTGTTATATAAATATCTTCAGCAACGTATTTTATGTTTTTTTGTAGAAGAACTCCCAAGTATATAGATGTAGAAATACCTCATTCTAATGTGTTTTCTGGCCTGTGGTTTTTGAGGAATATAACCAAGAGGAATACCGATGAAGGGAAAATACCCATGTTAGATGATTCCAAGGGAAATGAAGAGAAATTAATTCACAAGAGCTTTTTGTGAAGTAAATAAATTCATTTATTTTTTTTTTCCAGTTTGAAATAACTTCAAATAAGACATCTGGCATACTTGGCTAGAATATCATTGTACCAGGTTGTTGAGGTTATTCTATAGTCCTATATTGCAAGTAATAGTATTGACTTAGTCTTATGCACTGAGCCAGTTGTGATCACTCATTATCTCTTTATATATTTTGTAAATGCTCAAACTGCAAGACTTAAAATCTAGATATCTACAGCATAGCTCCTTATTGAAACTCTACCGAAAATTTTCTTTTTATTATGTTAATAAACTTATTTTCATTCTAGGTATAGGCAGAGAAGACTAGTTTTGGTTCTGAACTTCACACTATATTATTTCAGCTTTTTAAAAGATACTCTTTCAGTTGTCTGGTTCTTAACACCAAATTAACAGCATGTCCTTAACCAGCATCATTCAGCTTTGTTTTGTATATAGAAATGTTTTTCTGTTTAGTTTGGGGGTAGAAAGAAGTCATCATTTGAAAAAGTCATCATGGCAATTTGGAAGGAGTGCAACCTGGAGTTAAAAAATTGTATTTCGAAGTCTTCTCTCTATCACTATAGTCTTCCAGAATATTTGCTCAATTTAACACCCCTGAGACATTTATTTTCTAAGAATGCAGGCAACTTTCAGGGAATCTCTAAATATTTTTAAAGTCTAAATTCAAATAAAATAAATCTATTCAGTGTTTATATGTATGTGACTAAATATTATTACTATTGGTTAAAACTGAATCAAAGTTACTTATGAAGGTAGCAGCACAAGAATTTATCTCCAGCTTTTAGGTCCCTTCCTGCTACAAGTATTTTCTATAATTATGCATTTCCATCAGTATTCCTTAAAAGTTATATTTTACATAAATTGGAAAAACGATATCAATCTTGCTTATCTCTAATAACTAGCACATTATTAACCTTTGTTGTTATTCAATAAAGGTATCAATCTAAAAATATAGCAGCAATCCCCCACATTGCCATGGTTAAGACACAGAGAAAATAATTGACATCACTTTCATATGCATAAGCATACTGTATCAACAAAACCAAATAAGCAAAACCCCATATTTTTTAAAAAGATTTTATTTATTTATTTGGCAGAGACACAGCAAGAGACAGAACACAGGTGACGGGAGTGGGAGAGGGAGGAGCAGGCTTCCTGCCGAACAGGGAGCCCAAGGTGGGGCTTAGTTCCAGGACCCTGGGATCATGACCTGAGCCGAAGGCAGACAGCTTAATGACTGAGCCACCCAGGTGCCCCCAAAACCCCATATTAAAAAAAAAAATAAGTTGATTTCAAAGTAATTTCTGATATTATGTTAACAAAGGGACCGAAAATAAGACAAAAGTGATTGTAATAGGGAATAATTGCCCTTTAATTATGACTAGAAGGGTTAAACACTTAAAAGGTAGACTTAGCATATTGCAAATATGTTAAAGAGATATGAACCCAAACAAAATATCACAGAAAGGATTTAGTAATATTTAAACCAAGTTGAAAAAGTTGATACAGAATTGTGACCTTACTTATAATTTAAAACTCTGTCTCCAGAGTGTCTGGCTATTTTGGCCAATGTTTTTTCAGTATGTGCTAGCATGAATACTAGCACCCACATTTTTCTAATATATTTTTTAGTTAAAACCAGAGATAATTGGAAAATAGTTAATTCCATACTGAAGCAAGAAAAGTCCCAAAAATCTTCCAGAAAATAGTGGCAATTTCAAATGTCAGGAGTAGGGCTGAAAAGACAGTACAGCTAACTTGTAGGGAATCCTGTTTACTAAGCTGATGAATAGAGATTTAAGAAAATAATGTATTTAATTGGAACATGGTTAATTATAAAAGGGGTCCACAATATTAAGGAAAATTACACATATAAACAACATTGTCTTATATAAATAACAACTATAATATAAATGGAGAATATTAATGTATGTATGATTTATTTGATGTAAGTGTGCCTTTAAAGTATATAACTATCTACTTTTTTATGTTTTTCTACCTAAGGGAAAAAGAAAAGACCAATTCAGGGACTTCTATATAAGCTAACCAAGACAAGAACAAGATCAGGAAAAGCTGTTACTTTTTTTTGTTTGTTTCTGTTCTTTTTTTTTTTTAATTTATTTATTTTAGAGAGCAAGAGAGAGAAAGAATGAGCATGAGTGGGAGGGGCTGAGGGAGAGGAAGAAAGAATCTCAAGCAGACTCTGAGGTGAATGTGGAGTCTTATAGGTGGCCCAATCTCATGATCACAAGATCATGACCTGAGCCGAAACCAAGAGTCAGACACTTAACCCACTCTACCACCCAGGCACCCCTAACTGTTACAAGTTTTAATGTAAAAATAATATTCTGCAAATAATGCCCAATAATATCAATATCAGATAATGATTTAGTATCTGAAAAGCAGGGCACTAGTAACATTGGGGATGAAACAGTTTCTCTGTTACAGCTCTTTGTGAAAAACAAGTACATGACAAATAGCTACCCGCCTTGTAGGGAGGTGATATTCTGTTAGACTGAGAATCAAGAGGACCTCTGATTTTGCAGGCTTCTATCTGATGTCCTGTATTTGGACTGATCATTCAGCTGATTCGTTTCTGGGAAAGACATCTGTTTGGAAACATTAAAAGTTATATGAAAGACTAGGGATTAAAAAGTCTTGTTTAAACAGCAATTGTTAAAGTTTTGTTAAAACAATCAATGAGTAAGTTCAAGGGAACATCTAGGTTTGATAACCCAATTGATAATCAAATGTTTTCCTATTCTACATTCCATAAAAAACAATTCTATATAGTTTATAAATGTAATTTTAAAGAGAAAACATTAAAATTTTGGATGACATTGAAATTATATTATTGTAGTAGATTATGAAAAATATTTCTTAAGGATCTAGAAATGAAAAAGATTAATAAATTGAACTACATTTAAGTTAAGAATGTGTGCTTATTAAAGTGGAAAACTAAGCCACAGAATTCAAAAAACATGCAGTTAATTTAACTGTCATAGGACTTTTTTTTTAATTTTCATTTTTTTAAAATTTACATATTATGTATTATTAGCACCAGGGATATTTCTGGCCTGTCAGGTCTCTGTGGTTAAGTCTGCTGCCAGTCTAATATTTTTACCATTGTATTTTACAGACTTCTTGTCCTAGGCTGTTTCAGGATTTTCTCTTTGTCACTAAGACTTGTAAGTTTTACTATTAGATGACAGGGTGTGGACCTATTCTTAATGATTTTGAGGGGGGTTCTATGCCCCTCCTAGATTTTGATGCTTTTTCCCTTTCCCATATTGGGGAAATTCTCTACAATAATTCGCTTCAATATACCTTCTGCCCCCCTCTTTCTTCTTCTGGAATCCCAATTATTGTAATGTTGTTTCGTCTTACGGTATCGCTTATCTCTGGCATTCTCCCCTCATGGCCCAGTAGTTGTTTGTCTCTCTTTTGCTCAGCTTCTTTATTCTCTGTCATTTGGTTTTCTATATCACTAATTCTCTCTTCTGCCTCCTTTATCCTAGCAATAAGAGCCTCCATTTTTTATTGTACCTCATTAATAGCTTTTTTGATTTCAGCATGGTTAGATTTTAGTTCCTTATTTCTCCACAAAGGGCTTTTATTTTTCCAGACAAGGTTTCTCTAATATCTTCCATGCCTTTTTCGAGCCCAGCTAGCACCTTGAGAATGGTCATTCTAAATTCTAGATCTGACATATTACCAATGTCCATATTGATCAGGTCCCTAGCCTATGGTACTGCCTCTTGTTTTTTTGGTGGTGAGTTTTTCTGCCTTGTCATTTTATCCAGATAAGAATATATGAAGGAGAGAATAAAATACTAAAAGGGAGAAAAAACCCCAAGGAAAATGTGTGTTAACCAAATCAGAAGAGACCCCGAATCGTGGGGGGAAGAAAGGGGATAAAAAATTAAAAAAAAAATATATATATATATAGATATTAGACTGGTGAATAGAACAGAGTCACCCACTTAATTTTGGGAGTACTTTGGTCTCTTAAAAGAAACTACCTCCCAAAATTTTAAAGAATGAAAAACGTTACACATACACACACACACACACACACACACACAGGTAAACATGATGAAGGGATGGAATATGACTGTAAAGATGAAAATTTTAAAAAATTCTAAAAAAGGAGTTGATGATAATTTGGTAGGGAAAAGAAAGAAAAAGAAAGTAGAATTTGCTCAGGCTGGAGACTAGAACAAAGCCTGTCCTAGATTTGGGGTATATATTTTGATTAGAAGAAGTTGTATCCCAAAATTTTTTAGAAAAAAAACCCTATGTGTATACAAAAAATAAAGTTAGATATAATGAAGGATAAAATGACAATAATAATGAAGGTTCAGAAATATTTTTTTTTTAAGATTTTATTTATTTATTTGACAGAGAGAGATCACAAGTAGATGGAGAGGAAGGCAGAGAGAGAGAGAGAGAGAGAGAGAGGGAAGCAGGCTTCTTGCTGAGCAGAGAGCCCGATGTGGGACTCGATCCCAGGACCCTGAGATCATGACCTGAGCCGAAGGCAGCGGCTTAACCCACTGAGCCACCCAGGCGCCCCCAGAAATATTTTTTTAATGAAAGGTATTGTTAAGATAAACTAGTTAATAAATGTTAGAAGAGGAAAGAGTAAAAGTTAAAAAAATTTTAGCATAATAAAAAAAATAAAATAAAAATTAACTTTGCAAGACTAAAGAATCATGGGAAGAAAGCCATGAATTCCATGCTTTGCTTTCTCCCCCTCTGGATTCCACTATTCTTCTTGGTAAGTGAACTTGGTCTTGGCTGAATTTCTTGCTGATCTTCTGGGGGAGGGGCCTGTTGTAGTGATTCTCAAGTGTCTTTGCCCGAGGCAGAATTGCACCGCCCTTACCAGGGACCAGGCTAAGTAATTGGCTGTGGTTCGCATTTGGGAGCTTTTGTTCCTTGAACGCTTTCCGCAGAGTTCCAGATGATGGGAATGAAAATATGGTGGCCTCCCAATCTCCAGCCCGGAGGAGAGGAGAGCTCGCAGCCCCACTCCTCAGTGCACCCTCAGAGAAAAGCGCTCAATCACTCTTGTCTCTCTGGCCTCTGGCTATGTCCCAAGCTCACCTGGCCTGTGACTAAGCGTCTCTGTCTCTAGCACACAACCCTGCCTGGAGTCTCCAAATCCAGAAGATCACTGCCACTCTTCCAGGGAGGTCTCCCCAGATCGGCCACCTGTGGGGTCCCTGCTCAAAGAGCAGTGGCCTGACTGTGCCAGGATTACAGTTTAAGGGAACCCCGAACTGAGAGTGCACTACTGGGCTCTGTCTCTGTAGCCGTCTTCCCTGCTCTAATACCTGCAAGCTCTGTGATACTCAGACACCCTTGATCCTTCGGTGACCTCCGGTCCTGAGACCATACTCTCCCCGTGAGGGCTCTACCCCAGCTTAGCCTCTGGATTGATGTCCCTCAGTGGATCACACTTTTAAAAATTCAGATTTGGGGGCACCTGGTTGGCTCAGTGAGTTAAAGCCTCTGCTTTTGGCTCAGGTCATGATCCCAGGGTCCTGGGATCGAGCCCACATCGGGCTCTCTGCTCAGCAGGGAGACTGCTTCCCCTCCTTCTCTCTCTGCCTGCCTCTCTGCCTACTTGTGATCTCTGTCTGTCAAATAAATGAATGAAAATCTTTAAAAAAAAAAAAAAGTTCAGATTTTTGTGCTCCATTGCTCTGCCGGTTGGCGGGAGCTGACCCCTCCCCCCGTGGTCTATCTTTGCTTTGGATTCACTTCTCCACAGATCCTACCTTTCAGAAAGTGGTTGATTTTCTGTTTCTAGAATTGCTGCTCTTCTTCTCTTCGATCCCCTGTTGAATTTGTAGGTGTTCAGAATGGTTTGGTAAACTATCTAGCTGATCTCCTGCTACATGATGTCATCTCAGCCTGCTACTCCTCCGCCATCTTGACTCCCTGTCATAGGACTTTTGATTACAGTATTCTTACAATTCAGTAACAAAAAACAATCCATTAAGAAATAAGCAAAAGATGCAAGAGCCACTTTATAGTTCCTTATCCCAAAAGCGCAGAGGAAGAACAAAATCACACATGAAAAGTGGATAAGACTCATTAGTTATCAAAAAAATGCCAAGGAAAATCATTATCAAACTATTTACTAACCCAGACAGCTTAAACTAAAAGGTTTATATAGTATCAAGTGTTGACAAGAATCTTGAATAATAATACACTACCAGCAGGAATATGAATTGTTGGAATCAATTGAAGTAATTGTTAGAGATGTGATAAATTTCTGTTGACTGGGGCAGGGGGCTGATCCCTGATTAAATTGTCAGAGAGAAGGATCTAGGAAGTCTGCAGTGGAAACATTCTAGAGCTGGGAAAGTGCTAAAATTGCTAGAAAGGAAATTATAGAGCTTCGTATAGGCGCTGGGATTCTCTATGCGAAGCAGTTTTCCTCAATTTACTACTCAGCAAGGATTTCCAATTTATGCTTTGAGGATTGGTTCTCTACCTGAGCATTATTTTAGACCTATTTTTGGAAAGAACTGGAAACTGATTTATTTACATTTTATCATTTAGAATTGTGACCTCTAATTTTTGAATCAATATGCCTTTTAAGTTTTTATTTAAATTCCAAATAGTTAATATACAGTGCAATATTAGTTTCAGGTGTAGAATTTAGTTATTCATCACTTACTGCAACACCCTGTGGTCATCACTATGAAGAGCCCTCCTTAACCTGTCACCCATTTAACCCATTCCCTGCAATGTGCCTTTTAATAAATTAAATATTTATGAAGGTAGTAGTGGAATTTCATTATAAACTGGACATAAATCATAAGGATGCATCTGTTTTTGAATTTATGAGAGATAGAAGTTAATGCAAGTTCATTTGAATGTATGTAGTAATCATACACTAACAAACAGTGGACTTCTCATCTACCAATGATCATGCACAGGTCTCAAGCAAGATGCTTCAAAATTATTTCAGATTGACTTAAAGCTTTAGACTAGAAAAAAATGAATTAACATGTAATTTAAAGGTTTTTATGGCATTGATTTCATGCTGAAATCTAGTGAAATAGTTGAATGGGAAAATTTGATGAGAAACTAGAATCATGTGAAATTTATTTTTGATATCTAATAAGAGATTCTGTGAAATTTTTAGAATTGTGGAATTTATTTTTAGTATCTAATAAGGTTCTGTGAAGTTTTTTCCTTTGTCATGCTGAAAAAGAAGTGGACATATTGGGACAAATATATGCATGTTCTTTAGAGATTGAACTTTAACTTGTATTCTTATATTTGCTTTGACTTTCATATTAGGACTTAACATTTAACATTCAGTAGAATGAATGTAAATTCAACACAGAAAACTTTGTTGCTGGGGCACCTAGATGGCTCAGTAGGTTAAGTGTCTGCCTTTAGCTCAGGTCATGATCCCAGGGTTCTGGCATTGACTGCAGGCTTCCTGCTCTATGAGGAATCTGCCTCTCCCTCTGTCTGCCACTCCCCCTGCTTGTGGTCTCATGCTCTCTTGCTATCAAATAAATAAAATCTTTAAAAGAAAGAAAAAGAGAAAACTTTGTTGCTTTTCTGGACATCTAATTTGTGGTCACATGGGATGTATACTTTGCCCTGCTTTACCCCATCCTCGGGTTCCATTTCCCTGTCTTTCAGAAGTAGGTTTTCTGACTCTTCTGGCTTTCAGGTGGGTTTAGACAATGGTTAGCCCCAGGAAATTAGAGAGGTAGAAATAAAGTTGATATATTTATTCCTGAATACTCCTTCTGTGAAGTCACTGTGGCATTGTACTTATCCTTAGGCCAGTGTTTAATTTGGCATGACTCATATCAGGTGATCTTTGATCTTTTTGTGTACTACAATTTCAAATAACTGTTTCCTCTACCTGTTAAGCATAAGAGTGGTCCTGTACCCTGCAGGTAGTAACCATGGGATACTGCACTATCTCCTGTGGCTTCCAGTACTATATACTTATGAAAATCTTTAGTATTTTTGCTCAGATTATATAATTTGAGTCTTCTCTTTCCTGATAATATCCTGATTTATATGGTCAGTTACTACTATTCTTTGAGATAACAAAAATGTTCCTTACAAGGAGGAAAACACTTGCTGATAGTATAGAAAGATAGTTATTAATCAGTGCCTGTGATTTGGATTAATTGTACAGATACTTTGTTAGGATAATTTGTATCAGAATTTTAAGGTTTCCCCTGGTCCTATAATGCCAAACATGCATGCTTTTTTGGGGTTTACCTTTCATTTTAAGATCTACTGTGTTTGAAAATAGGCAGGACAGCTTGGATGCTTCATGAGATCAGTGAAAACTTACTATGCTGCTCGACATTGTGTCTTCAGACCCCATAACTTTTCCTGGGACACAAAATGTAACCAAGGAAAATGTCCATTCTAAGAAAATAATTTGAAAAGTTTTTGCTAACTATGCTGATCAGTTCTGAAAGGCTTGACTCAACTACTCACATAGGTAAGAAATATGGAAGAGAGGAGGAGAATGGAGGAGAAATTAAAAATATGTTCATAGAAAAGAAAACATGTTTTGGAGGGCATGTACTTTTTGAAGAAATAGTTTTGAGTCTAAAGCATTGAGTGTGTGAAAGTTTTTCAGTCCTTCCATTATTTTGGTTTTAAAGTGTTACTTTTCTTGGGTGCAAGAGTTATAGTATGCTTAAGAATGTTCTTTATAGGGGCCCCTGGGTGGCTCAGTGGGTTGGGCCTCTGCCTTTGGCTCGGGTCATGATCCCAGGGTCCTGGGATCGAGCCCTTCACCGGGCTCTCTGCTTGGCAGGGAGCCTGCTTCCCCCTCTCCCTCTGCCTGCTTCCCTGCCTACTTGTGATCTCTCTCTCTCTCTCTTTCTTTCTGTCGAATAAATAAATAAAATCTTAAGAAAAATATACTATATATTAAATCTCTGGTTTATTATGAAATGCAGAATACTACTAATTCATTGTTTAGATGTTTATATCTACTTACCTGCTTTATGTACTCTGTTGTCCTGCCATTTACCTGGTCAGTCTAATCATATGTCATCATTTTCTTTCTGTGTTCCTTTATATATAATCAGCATGCTAGATGAGATAGAGTTGGATGCCATAACAGAGGTCATGGTTGTTTTACACAATAGAAATTTATGTCTCATACAAATAAAGTCCAGTTCTTGGGAGAATGTGGCTGTGGGGACCTTCCTTTATTTACTCAGTGGCCCAGATTAATGAGACCCTTCATATATTACATGTGAATGTTTTATGAGGCTAGGTCAGTCAGTGGTGGACATTATTTCTATTCAGATTTCGTTGGCTGGAACTTGTTGACACACTAACTTCAAGGAAAGCTTAAAAAACAAAACAAAACAAAACTCAGATTCTTTGCCCAGAAAATTGAAGAAGTGGGTTTAGGCAGAGCTTGTCAATTTCTGCCTAAATCCGTCATAGTTGAAGTAAACTCTTATTATCTGTGGGTGATAACGTCTAAATCTCCTAAGTGTTTTCCCAGCCTTTGGTCTCCAGACAATGCTCTCTGCACTATGTTTTTCAAATGTCCGTATTTTTAAGCAAAATTATTTACCTTCTTTAAGAAATAATTTAAAGGTTTACCTATCTTTACTGAACAAAGTCAAAACTTCTTAACTGATGTATAAATAAGGTTTTACACTGGGCGAAAATACCTTCTGTGCCAGTAATATGTCAGAAATCATTTAAGCATAGAGCAGAGATATATAAAGGAAAACCTAGATCAAACCTAAATCAGATAGCAGTTGCACAGTGAGTTAGAAGATTTGTAAAGTTGTATACATAATGTGACATTTTCTGTTAAACAGCTAATGATAAAATCCTATGGAATCTTAGAAGCACAGACGTTGAAAAGCATATTTTAGAGGATGATTAAGGTTTGCCTGGTAGGGAAGAAAAAGAACATTTCCTGGTAGAAGAAAAAAACACATTGTAAATCACTGATTTCCTTAAATGATTCCTCTCAAAGACATGGGGATACATTTCTACCAATAAGGGAGAGGAAGTATGTTTTATAGTTGTATAATAGATGGTACTGTACATAAATGACATGTGGCAATATAATTGTTCTGTTTTATGTGATATAAAGAAAAAATTTATGTGCCATTTTTCCTCAACCCACTTTCCCATTTTCAAGTTGCTAGCATTCAGAGAATCTATTTATCTTTGCGCACACACATACTAAAGTGTAGCTGAGAACTTGTGCTTTTTTAGAAGTGTTTTAATGAAGAACTTCAAATGGTCAAAAAATCGCTATTTATTGAACAGTGGACATTTTATTTTTTTAATTTTTTTTAAAGATTTTATTTAGTTATTTGACAGACAGAGATCACAAGTAGGCAGAGAGGCAGGCAGAGAGAGAGAGAGAGGAAGGGAAGCAGGCACCCTGCTGAGCAGAGAGCCCGACGCAGGGCTCGATCCCAGGACCCTGAGACCATGACCCGAGCCGAAGGCAGAGGCTTAACCCACTGAGCCACCCAGGTGCCCCGAACAGTGGACATTTTAAAAGAATATTTAAAAAGAGACAAGACCTAAGAGATAGGAAGAGCAGTGTGAGGACTAGCCTCATGACAAAGCTGACCTGCAATGTAAAGAAAGATGGGTGTCAAATCCAAAGAGACAGGATGGGTGGATGGGGGAGAGAGAGGAATGAAGGTGAGGGAGAATAAGGAGGGTATATGGAGATGTGGAATATCTGTGTAGGCTAAAACTGGAAATAATTTGGGAGGTTTAGCTTGAAAAGATTTAGAGAAGTTGGAAGAACTGTGTCCAAAGGGACAAATGAGGAATGAAGGACCAGGAGGTTTATTTATTTATTTTTAAAGATTTATTAGAAAGAGAGAGAGCATAAGCACAAGCAGGGAGGGGTGGAAAGAGAGGGGAGGGGTGGAAAGAGAGGGATAAGTAGTCTCCCCACTGAGCAGGGAGCCTGCTTAACTGACTGAGCCACCCAGGCACCCCCAAGGACCAGGGACCTTAAAAGGTGTTATGGAAATGCAGGTAAATCATATTAACTTATGCTGTTATTGCCTGGGGTGTGTATAAACTCAGGGAAAAAATCCATCTAAAAGTCTGAGTTTAGTTAATCTATTTTAGTTATTTAAGAGCAGTTTAAGATCTTTGGGTTGACCAAGAGGCACTTTGAAAGTGGAGGGACACTAGTATTTTGTAGTGCTGTCTCTATTTTCCTTTCCTTTTCTACCATGTATATACCTGTCCTTTGATCAGTTCTAGGCCAATTTCATGGCACATTCCTACTTGGATCTTAATATGTAGCTGAATCCTGATTAAGGCTTACTTCCTACATACACAACTTATAATGAAGTTAAATACCAAATGAGATATGTGGATTTTTGATAGACTCAGCTGAAGTGAGATTGGTGTCTTTCTATTTGGGATAGGGCGATAGTTGGTTCATTGTGCCCATTGGGAAGCTCCTATTTTGTTTTCAATAACAGATTCTCTTAATTTCTTTTATAAGTAGTATTTGTCTCTTTTAGAAAAAATATAGTTAGAAATAAATTAAAAATAATCACCCACATCTTACTACCCAGAAAAATATCTCTCAATTTTAATACTTTTCCATGTCTGTGTTTGAATGCTTTCCTCAGTATATGCATTTAAAAAATACAGCCATGGGACACCTGGGCGGCTTAGTTGGTTAAGTGTCTGCCTTCTGCTCAGTTCATGATCCTGGTGTCCTGGGATTGAGTCCTGCATCAGGCTCCCTGCTCAGCGGGAAGCCTGCTTCTCCCTTTCCCTCTTCCTGCGACTCTACCTAACTTGTGCACATGCTCGCTCGCTCTCTCTCAAATAGATAAATCTTAAAAAAAAATATAGCCATGATCTATGTACTATTTTTATATAATATTTTATTTAAATGATAATATTTCTACCCTATAGTCTACCATGTAAATCCATTTAACTTTATAATGTATTTTAGTATCAGTAGGACATCCAATAATTTAGATTACCCAGAATTTACTAAGTCATATTATTGAACATTATTTTGTAAATATTTTTATTATAAACAACCTGGTTAACATTAACTAAATATTTATGCATGTCTTTATTCCCTGAGAAAAATTTCTAGGTGAGTTTCTGAGGCTAAGGTTTATGTATACCTTTTTACATTTGATTCATAGTTTCAAGTATCCCTTTAGAAAAGTTACACACATTTATAAATCTCATAGGCAGTGTTTGAGGGTAACTATCCTTTGCATTTGATTGCAATCTTTAAATAACTGAATTTTGAATTCTTGATCTGCAACATCTACATTGCAAGATATGAATAATTGTTTAAGTTTCCTGCCATACACTCATTGGCTTGAATAATTATGTCAACACTCCAGCTTTGTTTGTACTAGGGAAATAATGCTATGTTTTTCCATTGGTTAATATTTTATATGGCTGAATGAGATCATCCAAAAACATATAAGGGCTTTTCTTAGAAAATACAGGAGCTTTATGATAAAACATGGCTATCTCAGTAAGTTGTATTGATTTATACTAAACCAGACACTAGGGTACTGGTTGTTCTATTATCTATCTGGAGAACAAAATATGGCATATTAGGAAAGAACACAAACATTCCCCCAAAGTATTTTTCACATAATAATGAATTTTGTTGATTAACTCAAATTTATTTTTGATATGTTAATGTTTTCATAAGTAATTATTTTTAATTTCCAAGGAAATAATAAATCCATGAAGCTAAAGCTCATTTTTCTTGTTTGCTTTTGAATGCTTTTTAAAAATTTTTTTTAATTTATTTTTTTGAATGCTTTTTTTTTCCTTTTTAAAAATCATCTAATAGACTTGAGTATTTGATTTACAATTTTAAGAGATGGATAGAAAGTTTGTAAATTGCTTAAGTATATCTCACATAAAGGGAGCTATTCATAGAGAAGTTAAATTCCCCAGATTGCAAAAGAGATCTTTCACAAAAATTAATGTATAGATAGATCATTAAGCTACTTGTTTATGATAATTAAATGGTTAATTTAATGAGCTATTATGACATATCTGAGCAAAACCATGGAAGATTCAACATTCATAGAATAGGATATATTACAGCCCATCCCTGCTCATGCACACATTCACTCAACTGTTCTTCTCTTGTCTTTCATATAGGATTGTAATGTTCTTCATGACACTGTTCCATGAATAGGAGTGTGATGGGATGGAAGGAAGGTGAATTAATTACAGGCATGGTTTGTCCTTAGAGTAATAACTCTATCCCCAGCCTGCAGGGCCTGTCACTATTTGTGGCACTGCCTTAGTCTTGACAGTCCAAACACAACTTTTGCTAAAAAAGAGCTGCACTACCTCTCATTTTTAGAATGCTGTTGCTTAAAATTTATCAATTTCTGTCATCTCCAAAGTATTGACAGGGGTATTGTCATCTTCTCTATTATTCTATTTAATGATTTTAATGTTGAATATGAAACAACAGCAATTAATAATAACAAAAGTGGAAACCTTTATGACTTTTCCCTAATTAGAGGTAGGCTGGTCAAGAACTTTATTAATTTAGCTTACATAACAATTTATTTAATGTTTTTTCATTTTAGGGAGATACACAGGAAATAACCTGGTGGTAAAGACACCCACATTTCTTATTTATTCATCAGTTCATACTGTCACACATGCCCCTCCAGAGCTCTCATTCATAACTGATCAACACTTGCCAATATAATACCGCCTGTCATTTGAAATGAAGGTTCCTCAGGTTTCCTCTTTCTTTGTAACTAGACTCAAATGCTAACTTTCACTTGAGGGGTAAAACTTCATCTCTATATCATGGTCTACTGGAAATGAGACTCTAGGTAAGGGACATATGGAGCAGGTCTTGGAAATGCGAAAAAAGATAATGGTGGGTGTAATCCTCTATAATAAAGTGGACACTAATATATAAAATGTGCATATGTGTGTGTGTATACATATATTTACATATGTATGAAAAATATTTCTTTAAGTGAATACATCATGTTCTCCAGAGTTAGTAAAAAAGGTAGGACAAATGTATGTGAAACTGCAACCAACAACTTAGTTTTCAGAGTTCACTATTTCACTCTGAGGATTCCTTTAGGATAATAATTTGGACCTTTGTAGTTCCTACAATACCAACATGAAAATACAAACATTCTATCATCACTAATAGTCTGCTCTGCACCTCTTTACTGCCATAAAACTGCTTGAGCCAGTTATCTGAGTCAATTGACAGGACAACTAAAGATGCCTGAACTCTAGATTGAATGACTTTTTTTTCTCAGTAGAATTGTATGCATTCCTATCTAGAGATGAATCTACAAAGTAAAAACTAAGCTTAGAGAGAAATTTATTAGTTATTAATGTTTAGTGATTTGCCAAGAAAATAACTATTATTTTTGTAATTTAAATATTTGTGTCACAGTTGAATAACAAACCCTTAGCCCCAAATTGTACTCGTTACTCCGATCATCTGACAAGCCTACATTTGATATCTTTCATATAAATTATATAAATCAGACAGAAAAATTTTACTGATAGCCCAGCAAAATCTATTCTATATAATGGGATTAGTTACCATTTCAACATTTTTTTTCTTATAATCTCCAAAATGCTCTAGACCTATGTCCAACAAAATAGTTAAAGGGTAAAGTTGAATGGATTTCATTAAATAGCTGATAAATATTTCAAAATGTGTATAGGTTGCAATATTACCAAATGGAACAGTATTTTGTGTGACTGATGTAGTCACATACTTGTATAGACTTGCCAGTCTTTGCTGTGCATGGTATAAATGTGTTAGTAGACTTGGATAAACCAAAGACTTGAAAATAACCAGTTGCTGCAATGAAATTAATCTTAAAATGATTGAAACACAGTACACAATCTAAAGTAAAACTATGTTCAGGAAATAGAAGAAACTTTCTGTCTGAAACTGTAAAAGAGAGTTTGTGGAGCCCATAAATCTAAGTTCTTACTCTGAAACTTGCATGAATTGTGCATTAAAAAATTCTAGAATGATGATTTTTAAGGGTTACTTGCAGCTTTAAAGCACAAAACAATTTGAATATGAAGTAGTGTAATATCAGAACATCTATTCTGGGAAATAGAAGAATTTATTATTGTGGTGATATTTTCCAAACTGTAGGAACTAAAGAGTGATATACTTCTTTCAACACAATAATGATTACTACTTGATTTTTTCAAGTCTATGATATTTTCTTCATTTTTATATCCTCTAGTTTTAAAAAGAGTAGAATAATGAAATCTTGATTTTATTAAGCATCACTCTTTTCCCTATTTTATGGAATTGATAGAGCCTGTTGATATTGTAAAGTTTGTTGTATTTGTGTAATAATATTTGCATAATAATACACACTCTGGCAAAAATAGTCTAGTAAGGGGTTTGACTGAAACAACTTGGTTGCTTTGTAATAATGGACATTGAAGTCTGCCAGAAAAAAGTACATCAATTTAGTTTAGGAAATTTTATAGTGGTATTACCCTAAATGAACATGGAAGAAAAACACTTGAGAAATTTAACAACAGACAGACTATACAGGTACCACAGTATGGTATTTCCTGTTAAAAATAAATATGAGTATTCTAAATTCAAGATTGTGCATATGGAAAACACACACACTGAGTTTAACTTCGAGAGCAAAAATTAATTAGTAGTACAAAATATTAAAATCTAAATGTTTGAATGGAACTGAGCTATCTCTTTTTTGTCTCTTACCCTTGAGAAGACTTTCCTTCATTATATAACATTTTATGCTGGCTGTATTGAAAAGTAATAGGAGTTTTAGAAATGCAAGCTGAATGATTTGACTACTACGAAACTTAACAGAAGCAATTGGCCTATATATATTTTGTTATGTAGTTTCTGGCCATTTCCAAATAAGTTCCCATGCTTTATTAAATGTTCAGGAAGAAGAATAAAACACACACATATATATGTGTATATATGTTAAATTTCTGTGTAACATATATGAACTGTAATAAACATAAAATCTAATATTTAATATATAAATAAAATATTAAATATATCAACATAATGTTATTTATATATAAATTATATGTTTGTAGATTATATAATTCAAAATTGATGTATATCCTTAGTACATTTTATCAAGTTAGAAATAATACAAGAATAATTATAGTAATTCAAGCCTTAGAAATAGTTTTTTAACCTAAAACCAGCTAAGTATTCTTATGCATAAATTCCAATTTTTGGTGAATTATGTACCTTAATTGACTTGTGAAATACAATAACTCGGGGGTAGATTTTGGTCTTCTGTATGAAAGAAGAAAAGGCAGATGAACAAAACTGTATTACATTTAAAGTAGGAAGAAGATCTAGAAATGGTAAAGAGATCTAGAAATGGTAAAGAGATCTAGAATAGAACTTATGGAGATCTCTTGTCTATGTTTTGGGAAGGCAAATGTAAATAAACGATTTTGATAAAAAATGGTCAAGAATATAAATAAAATCCAGCTAAGTCTAGTCTTATGGAAATTAAGAAAACAAAATTCTGTGAGGAATGAGGACTGTAAACAATGTCAAATGTAACTAATATTCTTTGTAACTTATTTGTGATATTGGTGAAATCTGGCTTACTGGAATGTTGTGTGTGGGGGACAGATTGCAGTTAGGTAAAAGGATGAGAGGTGAGATTTAGTCAGGGGATGGTTCAATATAGTTAGGGCATAGTAGTAGTGAGTGTAACCTACTTTTCCCCAGACTTTTGCAGTAAAATATTTTGTAGATGAAGGGGAATATTGAAGTTCAAGAGAATATTTTGGTGTTTTGTTTTGTGGTTGATGTTGTTCTTTCAAATGGATAGATTTGAGAAGAATGTTGAAACATTGAATTGAAATTGTCAGATGAGACAACCAGAAGGTTTAGTCCATGGAAATAAGTCTTTGGTAGAATGAAAGCAAATGGTCTTGAAAATTCAAGGAGATAAATTTGTACAGAAGGAGTAATAATAATTTCAATGCGTGTCACAGCATGGCAAAAAAATTCAATATGATTGAGATAAAGGAGAGAATAATATTTGTGGAATCAGCTGAATGTATATGCTTATGCATAAGAAGAGGAAATAATTTGTTAATTATATTTTCTGAATAAAATAGAAAAATGTGACTTGTAAAGATAAAGAGTTTGGGGCAATATGGATAGCTTGAAATTGCTAATGTGGTAATGTGAGTGAAACTTGATTATGAAAATTAGGTCCAATAGGGAGGAATTCATGAACAAAGGAATAATACTGATACATAATCGATACTTATATCTCTCAATAATCAAATCATAGAATATCTTGCTTTCTGAATTGTTTTTATTTACTCTCAAGCCCTATGAAATCAAATAATACAATTATCATTAAAATTGGTATAATATCACCACCCCAGTGATTAGTAAATTCTTTATAGATTGAAAATAAATGGACTTATATAAACTATGGCTCTTAATTAGTTTGACAAACAATTGGAGTGATTGAGACATCTGTTATAATAGGAAACAGTAGTCAGAGTCTGAGGAGTTTATTATTTATTTATTTTTGAAAGATTTTATTTTTTGAGAGAGAGCGCACACAAGGTGGGGGAGGGTCGGAGGGAGACACAGACTCCCCACTGAGCAGGGAGCCCTATATGCAGGGCTCTATCTCGGGACCCTGGGATCATGACCTGAGCCAAAGTCCAACTGAGCCACCCAGGTGCTCTGAAACTGAGGAGTTTAAATCTGAAATATCATATGTGCTATACTAGATCAAAAGCACATCTTGTCTTGTCAGTGAATGGCTTAAATAAAGTAGAAGGTAAGGTCATTGTAGGTGATGATGGAAAGGAACTTGGAAGTTTCAATAGAGAGTAGATTTCTTCTGTGGGTATGTGAATATTATACCAGAGAGTAATTGGACATGTAAGTAAAACGTATGTAATACAAGGGAGTCCATTGATTTAGTTGGTAATAAGGATACAAAACATCCTTTCTGAGTTGTGAAATACTTCTCAGAAAAGTTAAAAATCATACTGATTTAGAAAGTAAGAAAAAAACAGTGAATGTTATGGATTACTTTAGTAATTCTAGTAATGCAGTGCAATAAAGAGGGGGAAAGAAGATAAAAACAAAACAAAAATAATGATAGATTGAAAGCCAATACATTATGCATATGAGAGAATGTATAGCCTATCAAGACTAAAGTAAAATGTGAAATAGAAAAATATTTTAGAATCGAGCATAGACAAAGGGACTTTGGAGAATTTTTGCTATAATATCAACTGTTAATCGTTGAACAGCTGAAAATACGCCAATACCATACTAAGAAATTTGCATTTATTAAATTTTCCAGTTCTTGCACAAGTTCTCTAAGTCTATTTTTTATATTCTACAGGTAAGGTAACTAATGCTTGGATAGATAGCAGAGTCTTAAATGAATAATGTAAAATTGGAGATTGAACCTTGCTTGCCTGACTCACCAAAGCAAAAGTGCTTAGCACTACCCACCATAATTTATCAATAATTACAATGCTCTTCTCTTACTATTTAGGGTAGAATATGGGACTAAATAGATAAAATTACACATATAAATATGATAAGTTTATACATATAAATAACAACCCCTGTAGTAGAATAAAGGAAAGGCTAATAAATTTGTGTGTGAAGAAGGGGTATTGATGGCATTTGACATGGCAAAATGACATTTTACATGAAATGGAATTGGTAAATATCATCAATGTTCAAATTAAAAAGGCAAATTAAATATCTAACTGATATAATTATCTTAGTTTGAATTCTCATGGGAGTAGACTTTGAGAGAAAAACTGAGTGCAAATGTTTATTCTGTAAGGAGTAAACATTCCTCTGCAGGAAGTACCAGCAGAGGGTATAGAGAAAAAAGTGGAAAGGATGTATAAAAGATATATTTTCAAGCAGTTGATCACTGTGAGTAACTGCAACTTAATCCTGCTAGAGAATGCTGGGAAAAGTTTTAGAATCTGTACTCAGAGTTTTGTTTTCCAAAGGATTAAGGAGCAAAGACAGGTAACAGCTCCCCCAAGTCATTGGTAAGAGGTTACTTCCAGGAGTTCTTAATTCTGTGGTGCTTCTGGCCTGCCATGCATATAGGCTGAGTGGGCTTTATCAACCAGAATAAGTGTGTGCTAACATTTGGAATTTGATCAAATTTGTGATAGTAAAGACCAAAGGGATAAGGATAGAGTATCAACAGCATCTGCTACAGGTGACAGAATCTAGAGGTATAAGACATGTCAAAAAACATGGACTATGTGCACTATTCTAGAAAATCTAAAGACTAGATCTCATATCTTTTAATTTTATTATTATAGTATTTTACCCACTCACTGAACAGAGAGAATGAATAAGTATATAATACCACTTTATCTAAAAGCTATACATTTTAGTGGAGTTATATAATAGAATGCTTTATCAATTAATGTAATTTATTTAAAAATAAATTATACGTGGAACATCTTAACCTGCCCTTTCAGTTTTATTAAAAAAGTTAACATGCATAATTCTTTTTTTTTTTTGAGACAACATGCATAATTCTTAACCATTTGGAAAGTGTCTCTGTTAGATCTAGATTATTGTGCCAACACGTAATACATATACACAGAATTTGTAGGAGCTTGTAATAAAACATATGTAATAGAAGAAGAAGAAAACTCCAATGACAGAATGAGGAAACTTGTATGCTAGGCAGCGAGGAAACATGAAAACAAAAGCATCTTTCATAGCTACAGAAGTCAACAGAGACTTCTAAGATTAGTTTTTGAAGCTTGGGCAGCTTCAGAAATGTTGAATTGTTGGACATCTATCTAGCATTTTCCCTCCTTAGGAAGAAGCTGGGACCTGGAATCATTCCTTCTGTGCTGAGCCAGGGGGAATAGTTGTGAATGTTAGATCAAACCATGGTCTTTGTCTCACTGGGTTCCCAGATGTTGAGTTATCTGAGTCCAGTAAGCACTCTGAAGTAAGCAAGACAGAGATACTACTTTAGACAGCTCCGAGAGAAGCTGGGATATTGGACACCTGGTTTATCTCTCTTTCTCCCAAGGGAATGATAGTTTTCATCTCCTTGAACTGTGCTGAGTCAGAAAGAGGGCTATGGTGACATTCAAGATGACTTTCCCCCTCTCCTCTCATTGGTTTCCAGGAAGCTGGAGTTTGCTAGGCCCCATCAGTGCCTTGACATAGCTATGCCAAAGCCAGTCCTCTGGGAAGCTTATGTAAAAGTTGAGGCATTGGATACATGGTCCACCATTTTCTCTCTCCAGAGAGAAAATGGGAAATGGAGTTTTTCTTCAGCTATTCTTTATAGAGCCTTCAGGAGGGGTTACAGCAATCGTATACAATCTGCCATCTTTGTTCACTCTGCCCCAGACAGCTAGAATATGCCTGGTTCTGTTAGTATTCTGAAGCAGGCAAGACAGAATCCAGTCCTTTGGGCAGAAGGCAGAAAACTAGAGCTTTTAATGCATAGTCCAGCTCTTTCCCTCCTCAGAAAGAAGTTGAGAGCTGGGAGTTTCCTCCTGATTATATGGTGGTGTGCCAGGGATGAGGATTATGACAAGAGAATGTCTCAGGTTTCCCTACTGGCCTAAATGTAGCTGTTTTATGCTTGACTAGAATACAGGAGCCTCTTAGCTAGCTTCTGGATTTCTCATAAAGGAAATGGTCTTTATTTGTGGAACTGTATTTACAGAGGTTAGGAGGGCCTAGGGCTACCTATTCTGACATCTTGCTGAAGTTGTATCCTAAGCACTATAATCTCTAAAGCCGATGTAATCTTCTAGTCTCTAGGCTAGATCTTACCTGAAAGTTTCTCAGCATTTCAATTTATTTTACTTTTGATGAAAATGAATGTTAGATGTTTATAGAGGCATTATCAACAATAACTACATTATGGAACCAGGCCAAGTGTACATTGATGAATGGACAAAGGTGTGTGTGTGTGTGTGTGTGTGTGTGTGTGTGTGTGTGTGTGTGTACACATGGAATATTACTCAGCCATAAAAATAATGAAATCTTGCCGTTTGCAATGACATAGATGGAGCTAGAGAGTGTTACGCTAAGTGAAATAAGACACTCAGAGAAGGACAAATATCATATGATTTCACTCATGTGCAATTTAAGAAACGAAACAGATGAACATGGGGGAACAAAAAAAGAGAGCCAATAAGAAAAGAGAGCCAAAAGCCAAGAAACAGACTCTTTGACTATAGAGAACAAACTGATGGTTACTAGAGGGGAAGTGGGTGGTGTGGCCTAAATGGGTGATGGATATTAAGGAGGGCACTTGTAATGAGTACCTGGTGATGTATGTAATAAATCACTGAATTCTATACCTGAAACTAATACTGCCCTATTTGTTAACTAGCTTGGATTTAAATAAAAACTTGAATGAAAAAAAATAGTGTTTGAAGCAACAACAAAAATAAGATTTCTCCATTGCAGACTGCTTCACAGATTAAAATATCAGCTAAAGCACTGAAGTAACTACTTATCAAGTGAGTAGAATAGCATATATTATTAGACTTCTCTATTATAAATGACTATTTCAGTAAGATAAATCATACCCTTAGGTAAAAAATTAATGCAACTTTCAAAATGTCACTCGTCCATCCTCCTTGTTTGCCCTTAGATAATATTTGATTCAGTCTGTGTTATTTGAACAAAATTCTCTTTTAACACTTGAAGCAACAAATGGAATAGTATACTAGTTAGCAAATGAGAGATTTTTCCAAAGGAAAATTATTAAACAGGGAAACTGTAACTGTAATTATATCTAAATGTTTGAGACATCCTGGGGTAGCTGACCAAGGAAATGCAGCAAAACTGCTATATGAACTTGAACCTATTTTTCTGGGTTAATCAATCAATTAAATTATATGTCAAGTAACATTTGTTGATTAACTCATGAAGCTTTGTAGAAGACTTCGGTAGGGTTCATTTTATAACTCTGAGTCTGAAGTATTTTTAGCTATCTCTAAAAAATAAAATAACTGTCTACCATTGAAAGGAAGTCAGGTGTACTAACCCTTAGTTGCTGAAACCATCTTAAGTGACCCAGAACTTAAGAAAGAACATTGGCTTTTTCCATAAGCACTCAAAAAAACTTCTATTAGCAAGACTGACTTCTTGCCTACTGCTGTACTTAATAGCTTTTGCTCTTAAGAATTTCATGCAAAATTCATCAGATATTATGGCAGAATGGATCATATCTGCCTAGTGTGCAAAGGAGGAAGGGGAGTGAGAGTGGGTCTTATACTTAATGCTTATGACACATTGCAAGTGGCACCTAGAAACACAGAGCTGAGGGGGAAAAAGTAAAGTTGCTGGGCTTTGCAAATGAGCAATATTTCTAGAGTTGTCATATTTCATATCTATAAATGCTGATATTATTTAGTCCAGTTTGTTGTGTAGACCTGAAGCAGAGGCAATTCACAGGAAAATTCTCAGGCTTAGATTGTTACATGTAGAATATAAAGCACATATATAGATACTTCCTGTGAAAGGTATAGAATTAAATTCAGAGGTTGAAGGGATATTTTTTCCTAAATGCCAGCAGACATCAAGTTAAATTTAAATTTTCTCTTCTGCAGACCACCAAATATTTGCTGTTTGAAGTCAAACAAATCATAAAATGAAATGCCCACAAAGAGATAATAAAATAGTTTGGTAGATATTGTTTTATCCTCAAATTCCATTTTAAGTTTTCATAAAACTATCAGCATGATGAAAAAAAATGCACTCAAGCTGAAACTCTGCTAGAATATAGAAGATAGTGAAATGCAAATAGCAACAAAATAAACTCAGCTTTTTGAGATTCCACACTATAAGAGAGCCTCAAAATAATAAATGGTTTATCACAAATATATTTATTTTAAAAATTGAGATATACCTTTGGAGATCATGATATAAAATATAGGAACAGCCACTCTAAATTTCTCTGTTGAAAGCAGTTCCACTGATATAAGAAGGAAAGTGTGAAATTTGCACACTGAAAATCACAATTTCTGTTTTACTATGCTCTGGGTACTGATATTTAAAAAGTTACATAGGTGAATGATTTTGAATCTATCAATGTATCTAGAGAGGAAAACATGATTGTATATTGTTTAGAGAAGTTGAACATTCCCACTTGTAAAATGTTTTAAGGGAAGTCAATATTTCTTGTACTTGGGATTATCTTTTCTTAAATCAAGCCAAGGTGCTGTACTATATGATCACTTAATAACTTTTCTTGTCATTCATAGTTAGAGTGTATTTATGTAGAGTACTGCAATAGAAATTGAATGTATTTATTTTTTTTTAAAGATTTTATTTATTTATTTGACAGAGAGAGATCACAAGCAGGCAGAAAGGCAGGCAGAGAGAGAGGAGGAAGCAGGCTCCCCGCTGAGCAGAGAGCCCGATGCGGGGCTCGATCCCAGGACTCTGAGATCATGACCTGAGCCGAAGGCAGCGGGTTAACCCACTGAGCCACCCAGGCGCCCCAGAAATTGAATGTATTTAAAGAAATTAGAAAAGACTGCTCTTCATGTGGTGTCTTGCCATCAGAGTCCAGTGTTCATCCATGTTAAGAAAGAAATTATGCTTTGAGTCAGGCAGGCCTGGGTGCAAATCCTAGCTCTCTTCTTGCTGTGCAGTACCTCTTGAACTCTCTTAATCTGTATTTCCTTACTTTCTCTCTCTCTCTTTCTTTCTTTCTTTGTTTCTTTTTATCACTCAGGTCTCATTTTGCATAGTGATGTGTAAGGAAGAGAGGTTAGTGTGGTATATTCATTTGGAGAAAGCAGTGGCAATGAAAACTGAAAGGAATCACTTTCAAGAGACACTTATGAGGAAGCGTCCAAAACATATAAATGGTTACTTTTTATTTTTCTCTCCAGCAGCCCCTTTTTCTGTCAATCTTATTTTTATCAGTTCACTCTGTTTTGGAATACACACCTATCTATTGTTTTTTTTTCTTCCTATCCACCCATACTTCATCAGTCTATTATTAGTTGATACTATCTCTAATATGGTTCTTTAATGTTTGCAAGTTTGCACATTTTTTTCCAATCATAGTATTTTGAATTTGATATTACTTATAAGCTAATAAGTTAGTCAGTGTTTCATGTATGCTGGCAGAGACCTGAATCTCTTCATTGTATGAGCATTGTGTTTGCATCTATTCCTGCAGTTTCATGGGGACAATGACGAGGAACTCGAATGGATGCTGTATATGCATGCAGTGGTTTGGGGTCATAGCTGAGGAACACTGAACTTGCAGAAGCCACAGTATTAATAGTAAACACTAAGCAAGTTTACTCTTGGCCCCTAATGGAGATTGTGGTGGTCTGCTATAATAATGTGCCACAGACTGAGTAACTTACAAACAGGAATTTATTTCTCACAGATCTGCAGACTGGAGGTCTGAGATCAGAGTGCTGGCAGGGTCTGATTCTGGTGAAAGCCTGCTTCTAGGTTGCAGACTGCTAGTTTATCCTCTATTCTTACATGGTCAAGAGATGCTCTTTTCTTCTTCTTATAAGAACACTTATCTCTTCATGGGGGCCCCAACCTCCTGAACTTACTGCCTCCCAAAGGCCCTGTATCCCAATACTATCACATTGGGGGTTAGGATTTCATATATGAATATTAGTCAGTCCATATTACAAACATTGTCTTAGTGTTCAGGGTTTGCCATTGCAAACAACCCTGAACAATGGCCCAAGTAGAGCATGTTCAGGGCTTTGCATTCTTGGCATACTCATCGAACAGAGTGGACTTCAAAGGCATGCAACCTAAGCAGTCATTTAAGGCCCTGTGCTGTGAAGTGCCTGGTGTTTTTCTGTTTGTTTGCATTCGATCCTATAAATTATTTATCTAGCCTTGCCCATAAGAACTTAATGGAATGTGTAGCACCTCTGCCAGATTGCCTTTCCCAATAGCTGTTACCCTAGATCAAGTTCTCAATCACTTCTACCTTAATTATATTATGAAGGTTTTTAGAAGTTTTTCTACTTGTAGTTTTGTCTTCCTGTATAATGATGTTAAAATAAAATTAAATCCGAATTCAGTACTGTATTACTTGGGAATCCATTGTCCTGGGATTTCAGATACTACCTAATATCACTGAATCTGTTTGCAGCCTTCTCCCTACTGAAAACACATGGAGATATATTTTTTAGGATTGCACAACTACTGTGTTTTCCTTAAACATAATTTTTTTCTGCATTAGTTCAGATATTCTTAAAAGCAGACACTGAGATAGTATTAGACAGACAGGAGATTCAGTGGGAGAATTGCATCTGAGAAAGAAGTCAGAAGGAACTGGAAAGGTGGGAAAAATCATTAGACTTTTTGTGGATCTGAACACTTTAACACATCCATGTTACGTTCTACCCATTGTTTAAAGTCTTATTTTGTGAGGTCTTCCAAAATTAATTGGCTATCATCATTTTCCCTTTGAAAGATTATAATTCTTCTAACCGTGTACATACACACACACACACACACACACACACACGACAAATTCGATTTCAGTATTTGGGAAACGAATTTACTTTTACTGAATATCAAGAGATGTTAAAAAAGAGAAAAGGAGCCACAGTGTCTGGCCTTATACTAGTCAACGAGGGTATTGGTGACCATGATGATTCAGGGGGATAAAACAAAAAACAAAAACCAAATCCATTGTATAAACATGTAAGCTACTTAGCCTTTTACCAACTTAAAAAAATGTGGGTTTTTTTTGGTTATGTTAACTATGTATGTAGTTGCTCCCAAACATTTTAGTCATGTTATCTTACTAATTTGTAAAGTGAAAGTGATAAACATAGATACCATATAGGTTTCTGAGGACTAAATGAATTATGTGCGTATAAATTGCTCAAAACTTAAGTAGATGATACATGCACAATACTGGCTAATCCTGTTTATCTCACTTTTCAAACAGGAATATTGGTTGCTACTGTTTTGTAAACTCTTTTTTTTTTTAAAGATTTTATTTATTTATTTGACAGACAGAGATCACAAGTAGGCAGAGAGGCAGGCAGAGAGAGAGGTGGAGGCAGGCTCCCTGTGGAGCAGAGAGCCCGATGCGGGGCTCGATCCCAGGACCCCGAGATCATGACCCGAGCTGAAGGCAGAGGCTTAACCCACCGAGCCACCCAGGCGCCCCTGTTTTGTAAACTCTTAAAAATACTCATTTTCTATGAAGTTAAAGCAAGGAGAAAATTCTATTTTTATTAACAAGTATTTTATAATGCCATCTTTACTATTGTGAAATATATTTCAAAGATAATATAGTTTATGTATATAAATAACTTAAAATACCAATTTATTGGTTATAAAAGGAAAATGAAAAACATTACTTATATTATTTTAATAAACTAATATTGACAAAACATAAAATGACTATAACTATAATGTGTAATAGCATATAAATGGTCAGATCTAGTATTACAAGATTTATAGGATTAGTCACACCTACACCTCTATATAGATACAATAGCTACAAATGCAGACTACATGTTGTGTTGGTTTATCAAAGACCAGTGATATTTGATGAAGTAATTTTCAAAATATTGAACCATGTTTGTGAAGTTGAAAAAAAGCAGAATACAGCTATTAGAACTGATAAGTGAATTCAGGAAGGTACCAGGATACAAAATCAATATACAGAAAATCTTTGTATTTCTATACACTAATAATGAAGTAGGAGAAAGAGAAAATAAGGAAACTGCCACATTTACTGCACCCAAAATAATACAATACCTAGTAGTAAACCTAACCAAGGAATTGAACAACCTGTACTGTGAAAACTATAGGACATTGGTGAAAGAAATTGAAGATTACCCAAATGGGAAGATATTTCATGCTCATAGACTGGAAGAACAAATATTATTAAAATGTCCATCCTGGGCGCCTGGGTGGCTCAGTGGGTTGGGCCACTGCCTTCGGCTCAGGTCATGATCTCAGGGTCCTGGGATCGAGTCCCACATCGGGCTCTCTGCTCAGCGGGAAGCCTGCTTCCCTCTCTCTCTCTCTCTCTGCCTGCCTCTCCGTCTACTTGTGATCTCTCTCTGTCAAATAAATAAATAAATAAATAAATAAATCTTAAAAAAAAAAAAAAATGTCCATCCTACCCAAAGCAGTCTACAGATTTGAAGCAATCTGTCAAAATACCAACAATGTTTTTCACAGAACCAGGACAAATAATCTCAAAATATTTATGGAACCAAAAAGACCCTGAATAGCCAAAGCAGTCTTGAAAAAGTAGAGCAAAACTGGGAGGTATCACAATCCCAGATTTCAATATATGCTATAAAGCTGTAGTAATCAAAGCAGAATAGTACTGGCACGAAAATAGACACCTATCAATGGCTCTGAGAATAGAGAGCCCAGAGATAAACCCACAATTACATGGTCAGTTCATCTTTGACAAATGAGGCAAGAATATGCAATGGGAAGAAGAAAGTCTTTCTCACAAGTGGTGTTGGGAAAACGACAGCTGCAAACAGGCAAAAGAATGAAACTGTGCCACTCTTACACCACATGCAAACTCAAAATGTTAGGGTTAAGGAGTTAAACGTGAGACCTGAAACCATAAAAATCTAGAAGAGAGCACACCCAGTATGCTGGGACATGGCTGTAGCAACATTTTTGTAGGTATGTCTCATGAGGTAAGGGAAATAAAGGCAAAAATAAATTATTGGGGCTACATCAAAATAAAAAGCTTCTGCCCAGCAAAGGAAACAATTGACAAAACTAAAAGTCTACTGCATGGGAGAAGATATTTTCAAATGACACATCTGAAAGAATACCCAAAATATGTAAGGATCTTACACAATTTAGTACCGCCCCCCCACAATAATCCAATTTAAAAATGTACAGAAGACATGAACAGGCATTTCTCCAAAGAGTACATACAGATGGCTAACAGGCACATGAAAAGATTCTCAAATAACTCATCAGGGAAATGCAAATCAAAACTATAAGGAGATATTTCTTCATACCTGTCCAAATGGCTAAGATTAACACTGGAAACAACAGGTGTTGGTGAGGATGTGGAGAAAGGGGAATCCTCTTGCACTGTTGATGGGAATGCAAACTGGTGAAGCCACTCTGGAAAACAGTATGGAAGTTCCTCAAAAAGTTAAAAATAGATTGACCCTATAGCCCACCTATTGCACTTCTAGAGTATTTACTCAAAGGATACAAAAGTACTGATTTGAAGGGGCACATGCTCCCTGAAGCTTATAGATGCATTATCAACAATAGCCAAATTATGGGAAGATCCCAAATATCCATCAATTGATGGTAAAGGAGAGGTGGTATATATGTGCAGTGGAATATTACTCAGCCATCAAAAAGAATGACATCTTACCATTTGCAATGATGTGGATGGAGCTAAAGTATATTATGCTAAGTGAAGTAAGTCTGTCAGAGAAAGGCAAATACCATATAATTTCACACATATGTGGAATTTAAGAAACCAAAAAAGAAATAAAAAGAGCAAATGGGGAAAAAGAAAGGCAAACCAGGAAATAGGTAATTTTAACTATAAAGAAAAAACAGGGTTGCTGGCAGGGACGTGGATAGGGGGATTCGTTAACTGGGTGATAGGTATTAAGGAAGGCACTTGTGATGAGCACTGGGTGTGTCATAAGTAAATTATGAGTCTAATTTATAAGTTATTATAAATAACATACATATATATATCAGTAATGAATTCTAACATATAGTGTAATATTAGTTTCAGGTGTTACTCATTTCCTTAGGGAAAATATTACACTATAGGTGTAATATTACTAGTATTACATATAGTGTAATATTTTCCCTAAGGAAATGAGTAACACCTGAAACTAATATTACTCTATATGTTAACTAACTGGAATTTAAATAAAAACTTGAAACTATTAAAAAAAAAAACTAGATCTGCCACTTTCTTGAAATGCTACTTTGAAGTTTACAAAGCTCCTCTGTGCCTCACATCTGTTTTATGTAAAATGGGGGACTATAATACAACTTCTTTCTATGGTTAGGCATATTAAATGGGTTAATATAAATAAAGGTCTTTGAAGAATGGTTAGCACATATTAAGTTTTAATAATTTGGCTGTTGGAACATTCACACACAAAAAAGTGACCAAAGTAAGCAGCAGAAAGAATATGCAAAAGAGAATATAATATTAATGTGTGGAGTTTAGGAAAATAGATCTGGAAGACAAAAGTCCATATAGTATATAGGGCAAAGATGAGGAGGAATCATTAGCGGGAAAAAATTGGTTCATTTGTTTGTCAATTTGTTATAATTACCATCTTTATTAATATGCATCCTGAGCAATTATTTCTTTTCAGTGTATGTCAGTAAAACTTTACATATATTTGTATGATTTACTAAATTTGACCTAATTTTCAAACTGTATAATAATTTAATTCATTTTACATATAAACATAAATATAAAATGAGTGTGTAGCTGAGTCTGCAAACCATGGCCTGTGAACCACAGTGTGTGTCCCACAAATTAAGAATATTTTTATGTATTAAATGGTTATAAAAGAAATAAGGTGTAAGAAAAATAATGAGAGAGATTATAAAACCTTTAACATTTACTATATTTCCCTTTATAATGAATGTTTGCTGACTCTTGGTATATAGGTAAAAATTGTCAAGAATGATGGATAAATATAAAAATATAGGAAATGAAAAAAGATAAAAGGAAGAAACAATAAAGGAAGATACATTTTCTTAGAGAAATGGAGGATCATTTTTAATTGCTCTTTGCTATAGGGGTCTCAAAGTAATGCAAACAAATGTTAGTGTAGGTACACTGTTACCTTAGGCAATACTAGGTGAATAGGAGGGTTGAAGTAGGGAGAAGATATTTGTTATTTGAATTATCAAACCAACATTTATTGTGTTTCTACATTGAAATAACTTCTGGTCTTCAAAGACATTTAGACAAGAGAGATCAAGGATATTAAACCAGAAACTGCTATCTGTTATTAAATAACACTAACAAAACTAATAAAAATAGGGCATAAGAAATCTATTATAGGGTAGATATGACATCTGGAGATAAATTATATCTAAGTAAAAGCTACACAGCATTTGCGATCATGCTGATTATAAGGAATATTTGTGTACTTACTATTTTACAGCTATGTTACTCATTCATTTTTATCTTTTGGGAAGTCTTTATGGAGAGTTAATTGTTGAGAATTCTGTGTAGTTCAATAGTATCCTTCATTTTTTAAAAGATTTTATTTATTTATTTGACAGAGAGAGACATAGTAAGAGAGGAAACACAAGCAGGGGAAGTGGGAGAGGGAGAAGTGATGCGGGGCTCGATCCTGGGACCCTGGGATCATGACCTGAGCCAAAGGCAGAGGCTTAACCCACTGAGCCATCCAGGTCCCCCTATCCTTCATTATTTTATAAAGATATTACATTTGAACTTTTAAGATAAAAAGGCATAAAGTTTTACCATCCTGAGTTCATCCTGATGAAGAGTTGGTTGTGCTGGTGTTGCTCAGGTAAGTGACTAGTGGTTGTTTAATTCTGAGTGACAGAGTGTCAATTTAAGTGACAGAAGTAGGTGATCATGTTTTAGTTATGCTCTGGCTTATTACTTTACTCAAGGAATATGCTTTGTTATTTTTTCTATCTGTATTGTGTCCAGAAATCAAAATCTTTATTGGCCTTGACTATGTCATGACCATGTCTAAGTAAGTCTTTCCAAATCTGTTAAAACAATGATGATGATTCATGACTTGGCTGGAGGTAACAAGAAGTAAATTGGATTTCAAGTTACTGTTTTGTAAAATTAAAAATGTAAATGACGACATTAATTTATAATTTTAGAGTTATAGTTGTTATATCTATAATTAGTTATTGTTACAAACTTGCCAGCATCTTTCTGAAATGGTAGAATAACTGTGCTCTTTGTAAACAAGAAGGGAACAATACAGAAGAGCAGAACATTTCAGAATTGGACTAATGTTACTCCATCCTCTCTCTCCAAGAGGACTTATATAAAGTGCCAGTAACAACTGCAAATTGCAAGTAGAGCTCTCTAGAAAGTTTAGTGGTGCAATCAGTAACGTGAAGAATGGTTGAGTTCCTGTTTCCAGTACCAAGCCAGCAAAGATGCTCAAAGCTAGGGGCAAAGTACTGCTGAGAATTTCATATGGACTCTAACAGTCCTCTCCCATGGACAAAGAAAAAAAATGCAGAAGCTGTAGGGAAAGGTGGAATGAAAAATCATTTGCAAGGCATTTGGATTCAGGTACTAAGACCACAATATTTAAGAATTTCAACAGAGATTTACTAAGATATATGAAAGTATGATAGTTTAATATGGAAGGATATCATATGTACTTAACTCCACATTCTCCAAGAACAAAATTATGATCAATTTTAGGGGCAAATGGAGAATAAATTCATAAAAAAGAATAAGGAATGAAAGGAGACATCAGTGTTTGGGTAGTAGTATATATTAATTAATGATTTTCTCCACTTTTTTTTTCTTCCCTCATGATAACTCTTCCAAATATTTAGTTTGTTATGCTCATTTCCTTAGGGAAAATATGAAGACATAGAACGAATCTAAAATGAACTCAGGTTTGGAAAAGGTTCAGACTTGGATTCTTCAGTGCTTTAATGATTTTGGGATTCAGTGATAGTTATACTTCATCAGTGTTTGGGGTCATCTCATTAAAGGAAGTACACGTGTAACAGGATGCATACATATTTAAGTATGCTACTGAAAATACTCTGACCACCTTTATTACATGTATGTAGGTTTTGGGAAAGTGAAAATTTGTTTTTCTAATTTTTTTTGGAATAGTAGTAATAATAATAAAATATTTATTGAGAGTAATATACCATTAAGAAGCAGTATATCTAGTGAATTGATGTTTATTTAACCTTGGAACCAAGGCTGCCTGTGTTCAGATTCCAGGTCTTTATCCCACTGCTGTGTAACCTTAGGAAAGTTGCATAGCATCTCTGTGCTTTAGTTCTCTCATTTGTAAAATGCAGATAATAATATCAACCTTGTAGGGTTTTCTAAGGATTTGATATATACTCTAATATATACTCTAATTCTAATTTGATATATACTCTAATATATACTCTAATTTTAATACATTAAGAATTATGCCTGTCATATAGTAAATGTGGCATGACTCTGGTTTGTCTATCACCTTAGAATGTCATGAGCACATGTTCCTAAGGAAAAGGAGACATTCTCAATCTATAATTTCCTTCGCTCAGAAAACCTTGACCATGGGAAAAAAAAATTTTTGTAACTTTTATAAAGTCCACACATTTAATCAGTCAATGACACTAAGATATTAAAAGCTTTTCAATGTGATTTCTAAAAATTGTATACTTTAAGAACTGTACAGAAATAGAAAATTGCCCCTGTGTGGTGTCGTAGTTCAGAAAACAGACTAGAATGGGGATTTACTTGTGATTCATGTGAAACTAAACTTGAGTATTCAAGTTGGGTTGCGTCCAGGTGGAGAAGGCATAGGACAGAAATTTCTGGAATTCTGACACTTAAAAAAAGAGAAAGGAGTGTACATGTATGCATGAAAAGAGGGAGGGATAAGAGGGAAAGAAAGGGATGAGAGAGCCTTTTTCAGTCTACATACTCTCTAACCCTTCTTGGAATTTGAATGTTGAAATATAGCTTGTAATTTTCATAATTTATGTGAGACCCCAAAAGTTTCTAGAACATGAGCCATTCCAGCCATCTAGATACTCTTTTTTCTGAAGACCCAATGAGGTGGTAAATAAATAAACTTCTGTATTACCACTCAGAATTCTATCACTATTCATCATCTCTTACAGAAATTTATAGGAAAGTGAGTGATATTTGGCCTAACCCCTAGAAGTCATTGTTGTTTTTTTTTTTTGTATATGGCAGCTGGTCCAATGGGCTGATTTCACACACTTTAAATTTCCAGTATCTCAGGGAAAATGGGTAGTCCCTAATGGTTTTGTCTCTCAGTAGGAAGCTTCCATCCATTCTCCTATAATTCTATAAAGGAAATCTTATAACATCTCCAGTTTAAAAACAAAAATACTACTAGCAATTATTTTGTTGCATAATGCTTTAGGGGGAATAATTTATCTTCAAGGTCATACTCAGAATCTTCCTCAATATTTGAGAAAACAAATATCTCTTTAACAGTAAGAAAATCATACATTCAAACATTATAAACTATTATATAGTCATGGGACTGGTTCTAAATATATTACACTGACTTCAGTAAATTATGACATTGCTTAATATACTCTCCCAGAGTGGCAGGGCATGATATTATAAAACTGACTAGACTATGAACAGTTTTTCATATTCAGATTTCTATTAGATTTTACAACTCCCACTTGGATCCCATATGAAAACTGTGCCCCAATTACTGCCTGAATCACCCTTGGGATACCTTCTATTAAGGTTTGTTAGTAGCACTAGGTCACATAAATATTTTAGCTGCAGAGTTCTTTTACTAAATATGTATGAGTTATGTTAATGTTTAAATTATTATTATTACTTATTTTCTGAGACCATACTAAATCAAACCTACTTTAGAAGCTAAAAAGCAACACTGGATTAAATTTGTATTACAGTTAATCCACAATTTGGCTAATATCAGTGAGGTAATAGCTGATTTTTACTTTTATTCTTAATACCAATATATGTGTAATAATTTCCTAAACTGTACTATAATAGTTTACATAAGACCATCCATGTATATTATAAATTTAAAGCATACCACAGTTTTATCTTCAAAGAAACTTTAAATACATTTTTTTTAAAGATTTTATTTATTCATTTGAGAGAGAGAATGAGAGTGAGTCTGAGAGCTGAAAAGGTCAGAGGGAGAAGTGGACTCCCCATGGAGCTAGGAGCCTGATGCGGGACTCAATTCCGGGACTCTGAGATCATGACCTGAGCTGAAGGCAGTCACTTAATCAACTGAGCCACACAGGTGGCCTTTAAATACATTTTAGTTCTTTATGTAGATTGAAAGTAATATGTGGGATATACTTAGTGTATCATTACAGGGGACCATTTCTGAAGTTAAGACTCTACAAGCAATTCGATGTCAACTTTTTCCCTCAGTAAAGCATAAGAATGTAGTAACACATTTTAATGAAAATTTAATTATATTTTGTTGAAAACTCTTTAGCAAATAGTCTTGGGAGCATTATAACAAGAGTGCCTTAATTTTAAAGACAAAGGGAGACAAAATGTTGGTGCAAATTTAAAATTAAGCTTATTTGTAAGTTTAAATTAACCTTGAATAAATGTGATAACCCTAACCCTAACCCTAGAATCAAACATGAAACCCCCCCCCCTTTTTTTTTGGTGGGCAGCAAAGCAAAGTTTATTGAGCAATAGTAAAAAGCTCTCAGAGAGGGAAGGGACCCGAGAGGGTTACCACCGAAGTTCAAAGTCCAGGGGGTTATAGGGCCTTGTTGGCTCTGTTTTAATCTAATTAATCCTCCATGAGTCTGTCACCCAGTCAGGTTTTTGTGATCTACCTATCATGCAGGAATGGGTGGAGGGCTCCTGCCAGGGAGTGTAAAATCCTTCATTTTTATTTTTTAAATGAAGTTAATTAGCATTTAGTATATTATTAGTTTCAGAGGTAGAGGTCAGTGATTCATTAGTCTTATATGACACCCAGTGCTCATTACATCCCATGCCCTCCTTAATGTCCATCACCCACTTATCCCATTCCTCCACTCCTCTCCCCTCCAGCAACCCTCAGTTTGTCTCCTATGATTGAGTCTCTTATGGTTTGTTTCTCTCTCTGATTTCATCTAACTTTATATTTTCCTCCCTTCCTCTATGATCCTGTATTGTTTCTTAAATTCCACGAATGTGTGGATCATATAATTAATTGCCTTTCTTTAGTTTACTTATTTCACTTAGCATAATACCCTCTAGTTCCACCCACATCCTTGCATATGATAATAGTCTTTCTCTAATTGACTTATTGCCGTATTCTAATTGACTTATTTTGCTTAACATAATACCCTCTAGTTCCATCCACATCCTTGCAAATGACAAAATTTCTTTTTTTTTTTAATGGCTGATTAGTATTCCACTGTATGTATGTATGTATGTATATGTGTATATGTGTGTGTGTATACCACATTTTCTTTATCCGTTCATCTGTCAGTGGACATGTGGGCTGTTTCCATAGTCTGGCTATTGTGGACATTGCCGCTATAAGCATTGGGTTGCAGGTACCCTTTCGGATCACTACATTTATAACTTTGGGGTAGATACCCAGTAAGCAATTTCTGGGTCATGGGGTAACTCTGTTTTTTTATTTTTGGAGAACCTCCATACTGTTTTCCAGAGTGGCTATAACAGCTTGCAATCCCACCAAGTGTTAGAGTTCCCCTTTCTCTGCATCCTCCCCAACATCTATTGTTTCCTGACTTGTTAATTTCAGCCATTCTGACTGGTGTGAGGTGGTATCTCATTGAGGTTTTGATTTGTATTTCCCTGGTGCTGCATGATGTTGAGCATTTTTTCATGTGTCTGCAGGCCATTTGTATGTCTTCTTCAGAGAAATATCTGCTCATGTCTTCTGCCCATTTCTTAACTGGATTATTCTTTGAGTGCTGTTTGATAAGTTCTTTATAGATTTTGGATATTAGTCCTTTATCTAATATGTCATTTGCAAATACTTTCTCCCATTCTGTTGTTTTTCTTTTTGTTGTTGTTGTTGTTGTTGTTTTTGGCTGTTTCCTTTGCTGTGCAAAACTTTTTATCTTGATGATGGGGCGCCTGGGTGGCTCAGTGGGTTAAGCCGCTGCCTTCGGCTCAGGTCATGATCTCAGGGTCCTGGGATCGAGTCCCACATCGGGCTCTCTGCTCGGCAGGAAGCCTGCTTCCCTCTCTCTCTCTCTCTCTCTGCCTTCCTCTCTGTCTACTTGTGATCTCTCTCTGTCAAAATAAATAAAAAAATAAAAATCTTTAAAAAAAAAAACTTTTTATCTTGATGAAATCCTGATAGTTCATTTTTGCCTTTGTTCCCTGTTCCCTTTCCTTTGGAGACATGTCTTGTAAGAAAGTGCTGCAGCCAAGATCACAGAAGTTGCTGCCTCAGTTCTCTAGAATTTTGATGGATTCCCATCTCACATTTAGGTCTTTCATCCATTTTGAGTCTATTTTTGTGTATGGTGTAAGCAAATGGTCCAGTTTCATTCTTCTACGTGTGGCTCTCCAATCTTCTCAACACCATTTGTTGAAGAGACTTTTTTCCATTCTTTGGGTATTCTTTGCTGTTTTGTCGAAGATTAGTTGGTCATAGAGTTGAGGGTCCATTTCTAGGTTCTCTATTCTGTTCCATTGATCTATATGTCTGTTTTTGTGCCAGTATCATATTATCTTGTTGATTATAGCTTTGTAATTGAGCTTGAAGTCTGGAATTGTGATGCCCCCCAGCTTTGGTTTTCTTTTTCAACATTCCTTTGGCTATTCAGCCTCTTCCCTGGTTCCATACAAATTTTAGGATTATTTGTTCCAGCTCTGTGAAAAAAGTTGATGGTATTTTGATAGGGATTATATTGAATGTATAGATTGCTCTAGGTAGCATAGACATTTTAACATTATTCTTCTAAATCATGAGCAGTGTTTTTCCATTTCTTTGTGTCTTCCTCAATTTCTTTCATGTGTATTCTATAGTTTTCTGAGTACAGATTCTTTGCCTCTTTGGTTAGATTTACTTCCACATATCTTATGGTTTTTGGTGCACTTATAAATGGGATTGACTTCTTAATTTCTCTTTTTTCTTTCTCATTGTTAGTGTATAGAAATGTAACTGCTTTCTGTGCATTGATTTTATATTCTGCCACTTTGCTGAATTCTTATATGAGTTCTAGCAATTTTGGGGCAGAGTCTTTGGGTTTTGCATGCAGAGTATCATGTGATCTGCAAAGAGCGAGAATTTGACTTCTTTGCTGATTTGGATGCATTTTATTTCTTTTTGTTGTCTGATTGCTGAGGTTAGGACGTGTAGTACTTTGTTGAATAATAGTGTTGGGAGTGGATATCCCTGCCATGTTACTGACCTTAGGGGAAAAGCTCTGATTTTTTCCTCATTGAGAATGATATTTGCTGTGGGCTTTTCGTATATGGCTTTTATGATAATGAGGTATGTTCCCTCTATCACTACACTTTGAAGAGTTCTAATCAAAAAGGATGCTGTACTTTGACAAATGTTTTTTTTTTCTGTGTCTATTGAGAGGATCATTTGTTTCTTGTCTTTTCTTTTATTAATGTAGTGTATTACATTTATTGATTTGAGGATGTTGAACCATCTCTGCAGCCCAGGAATAAATCTCACGTGGTCATGGTGAATGATAATTATATTGTACTGGTGGATCCTCTTGGCTAGTATCTTGGTGAGAATTTTCGCATCCATGTTGATCAAGGATATTGGTCTATAATTCTCCTTTTTGGGTCTTTGTCTGGTTTTGGATCAAGATACTATTGGCCTCATAGAAAGAGTTCAGAAATTTTCCTTCCATTTCTATTTTTTGAAATAGCTTCAGAAGAATAGGTATTAGTTCTTCTTTAAATATTTGGTAGAATTTCCCTGGGAAGCCATCTGACCCTGGACTCTTGTTTGTTTGGGAGTTTTTGACTAATGCTTCAGTTTCTATGCTGCTTATGGGTCCGTTCAGGTTTTCTGTTTCTTACTGTTTCCATTTTGATAGTTTATACTCCCTTGGAATGCATCTATTTCTTCCAGATTGACTAATTTGTTGGCATATAGTTGTTCATAATATGTTCTTATAATTGTATTTCTTGGGTTTTGGTTGTGATCTCTCCTCTTTCATTCATTATTTTATTTATTTGGGACCTTTCTCTTTTCTTTTTGACAAGCCTGGCCAGTGTTTATCAATCTTATTAATTCTTTCAAAGAACCAGGTCTTACTTACATTGATCTGTTCTACTGTTCTTTTGGTTTCTATTTTACTGAGTTCTGCCCTAATCTTTATTCTCTTTCCCTGCTGGGTTTAGGCTTTTTTGCTGTTTTTTTTTTTTTTTTTCCCAGCTTCTTTAAGTGTAAGGTTAGGTTATGTATTTGAGACCTTTATTGTTCCATGAGAAAGGCTTGTATTGCTTAAAACTTCCACTTTGTATGTGTTTGCTGCATCCCAAAGGTTTTGAATAGTTGTGTTTTAATTTTCATTTGTTTCCATGAATTTTTTTAAATTCTTTAATTTCCTGGTTGACCCATTCTATATTTAGTAGCATGCTTTTTAGCCTCCATGTGTGTGAGTTCTTTCCAAATTTCCTCTTGTGATTGATTTCAAGTTTTAAAACTTTGTGGTCTGAAAATATGCAGGGAATGATCCCAGTCTTTTGGTATTGGTTGAAACCTGATTTGTGACCCAATATGTGATCTATTCTGGAGAATGTTCCAAGTGCACTTGAGAAGAATGTGTATTCTGTTGCTTTAGGATGGGATGCTCTGCAGGTATCTGTGGCATCCATTTGGTCCATTCAGATTGACCAAATGTGTCATTCAAAGCCCTTGTTTCCTTGTTGATCTTCTGCTTTGATGATTTGTCCACTGCAGTGAGTGGGGTGTTGAAGTTCCCTACATTTACTGTGTTATTATTGATGTGTTTCTTTAATTTTGTTCTTAATTGGTTCATACAATTGGCTGCTCACATGTTAAGGACATAAATATTGACAATTGTTAGATCTTCTTTAGACCTTTTTAGACCCATTAATTATGATATAGTGTCCTGCCTTGTCTTTTATTACAGTCTTTAGTTTATTTATTTATTTATTTATTTTTTAAAGATTTTATTTATTTATTTGACAGACAGAGACCACAAGTAGGCAGGGAGGCAGGCAGAGAGAAGAGAAAGCAAGCTCCCTGCTGAGCAGAGAACCCTATGCGGGGCTCGATCCCAGGACTCTGGGATCATGACCTGAGCCGAAGGCAGACGCTTTAACCTACTGAGCCACCCAGGTGCCCCTACAGTCTTTAGTTTAAAACCCAATTTGTCTGATATAAGATTTGCACTCCCCCCCCAGCTTTCTTTTGATGTCCATTAGCATGATAAATTGTTTTCCACCCCTTCACTTTCAATCTGGTGGTGTCTTTAGGTCCACAATGAGTCTCTTACAGACAACATATCAATGGTTCTTGTGTTTTTTTGTTTTTTTTTTTTTTTTTTAAGTCCAATCTGATACCCTCTGTGTTTTGATTGGGGCAGTTAGTCCATTTACATTCATAGAAACTATTGAAAGATATGAATTTAGTACCATTGTATTACTTGTAAAGTCACTCTGTTCCTTTCTGGTCTGTGTTACTTTTGGGGTCTCTCTTTGCTTCAAGGATCCCTTTTAATATTTCTTGCAGGGCTGGTGTAGTGATGACAGATTCTTCTAGTTTCTATTTGTCCTGGAAGTTTTTTGTTTTTTGTTGTGTTTTTTTTTTTTTTTTCTTGGAAGATTTTTTTTTTTAAAAGATTTTATTTATTTATTTGAGAGAGAGACAGTGAGAGAGAGCATGAGCGAGGAGAAGGTCAGAGGGAGAAGCAGACTCCCCATGGAGCTGGGAGCCCGATGTGGGACTCGATCCCGGGACCCCGGGATTATGACCTGAGCCGAAGGCAGTTGTCCAACCAACTGAGCCACCCAGGCGTCCCAGTCTTGGAAGATTTTTATCTCCTTCTATTTTCAGTGACATCTCAGCAGCATAAAGTGTTCTTGGATGCATATTTTTCTTGTTGAGCATTCAGAATATATTGTGCCAATCCTTTCTGGCCTGCCAGGTCTCTGTGGCTAGGTCTTCTGCAAGTCTAATGTTTCTATTCTTTTAGGTTATGGGCCTTTTTTTCCACCCTGCTTTCAGGATTTTCTTTTTGTCTCTGAGATTGGTAAGTTTCACTGTTATATGTTGGGGTGTTGACTTATTTTTATTGATTTTTGAGGGGGACATTCTCTGTGCCTCCTGGACTTGAATGCCTGTTTTCTTCCCCAGATTAGGGAAATTCTCCACTATACTTTGCTCCAATATACCTTTTGCTCCCTTCTGTTTCTCTTCCCTCTTCCCTAGAATAATTGATCCCAATTATTCTAATATTGTTTAGCTTTATGGTATCACTTGTGTCTTGAATTCTCCCCTCATGATCCAGTACTTATCTATCTCTCTTTTTCTCACCATCTTTATTCTCTATCATTTTGTATTCTATATCACTAATTCTCTTTTCTGCTTCATTTGTCCTAGCAGTTAGAGCCTCCGTTTTTGATTGCATCTTATTTATAGCTTTCTTTATTTCAAGTTGGTTAGATTTTAGTTCTTTTATTTCTCCAGAAAGGGATTCTCTAGTGTCCTTTTATCAAGTCTGGCTAGTATCTTTATAATCATTATCATGGACTCTAGTTCTAACATCTTACTTATATCCATACTGATTAGGTCTCTGGCAGTCAGTACTGCCTCTTGTTAACCTTTTTTGAGGTGTTTTTCCATTTGTTATTCTGTCAAGAGAAGAATATACAAATGGGAGAACAAAATACTAAAAATGGCAATAACGACCCCAGAGAACTCCACAGTAAACAAATCAGAAGAGATCCTAAAGCAACTAAATAAAAATAAAATTAAATTAAGTAAATAAATAAGAATTTAATCAGACAGGTGAATAGAACAGAGCAATACACTGGATCCTGTGTATATTTTTGTCTGTTTGTTAAAAAACTCAATCTCAAATGTAAAGAAAGAAAAACATATGCACAAAAATAAAATACAATATAAAAGATAGAATGTAACTGTAAAAATGAAAATTAAAAGACCAAAAAATATATATATAAACAGACCAGTGAACAGAGCAGAGCAATACACTTTATCCTGAGTGTATTTTGATCTGTTAAAAGAAAGTACCTCCCAAAATTATAAAGAACAAAAACTTATGTATATATGATGTTATGTATAAACATTGAAAGGATAGAATTTAACTGTAAAGATGAAAATTTTAAAAAAAGACTAACAAAAACAAACAAAAAGAATATGATCATACAGCTGAAGAGAACAGAGCCATACACTAAATTCTGGGTGTATTTTGGTCTCTTTGTGAGAAGAAACTGCATTCCAAAATTATAAAGAAAGAAAAGCTTATATTTATACAAAAATAAAATTAAATACAATGAAAGGATAGAATGGAACTATAAAAATGAAAGTTAAAAAACATTTAAAAAGGAGTGGATAAAATAATAAATTGGTGGAAAAAGGAAAGAAAAAATTAAAATTGAAAGAGTTATAGAATCATAGGGGAAAAAACATGAATTTTAGATACCATTTTCCCCTAGTACTGGAGTTTTGCTGTTTTGTGTGATTGGTAAACTTGGTCTTAGTTGGATGTTCTTGCTGATCCTCTGGAGGAGGGGCCCATTGTGCTTATTCTCAGATGTCTTTGCCCAGAGAGGAATTGTGTGACCCTTGCCAAGTGGGCTAAGTAAGCTGCTCTGGATTGCTTTATGTAGCCTTTGTTCCCTAAGGGCTTTCCCTGCCACTTTAGTGGATCCACTTTAGTGGATTTAGTGGATGAGAATGAAAATGTCGGTCTCCCAGTCTCCAGCCCTGGAGCTGAAAGCTTGGGGACCCACTCCTCAGTGCACCCTCAAGGAAGAACAGTCAATCATTCCTATCTCCCTGGTTCCTGACCACACTCCATGCTCACCCAACCTGTGACTGAGCATTTTCATTTCAGGCACATGACTGGTTCAAGTCTCCAAACCCTGTGAACTCTCTGAGTGCACTTCCAGGGAGAAGAAGGGAGGTGTCTTGCCATTGTTCTGCCACTTGCTGGACCCCTGCTTGGAGAGTGGTTGCCTGACTCCCTATCTAGCCACCCTATCCCTCCCCCTGCCCTCAGCAACCCTTAGTTTGTTTCCTGAGATTAAGTCTCTTATGGTTTGTCTCCCTCCCTGGTCCCATCTTGTTCATTTTTTCCTCCCCTGCCCTTCTCTGCCCCCCCCACAACTCCCTGCTCTGCCTCTCAAATTCCTCATGTCAGAGAGATCATATATAGATAATTGTCTTTCTCTGATTGACTTATTTTGCTTAGAATAATATCCTCTAGTTCCATGGTTTTCCTGTCTCACAATTAGGTCTCTCATCCATTTTGAATTTATTTTTATATTGTGTAAGAAAGTGGTCCAGATCCAGGTTTTAAACTGGGGACTCTGGCATCATTGTCTGTACTCTTCCCCACTATTGTTAACGCTATGTGAGTTATGATGTAGAGGTTATTGACTTGAGAATTTCTTCAGCTGAAAATTGGCTTTTTGTGATCTCTGAGGGGAAAACCAAACAACTAGGTATGCTTTATTTTTTTAATCCCATTTTAGATTTGTTTCTGTTTGCTTAATTATAAGCAAATGCCACACAATGTCACTAATGGCAATACAATATTATATACAAAGACCAATTTTCCCAAGGATTTTTGTGGTTCATTACTATAAATACTACCTTTATTGACATTATCAGCCCTTATGAGTGACATTTTTATTTAAGATTTTTTTTTAATTGAGTTTGTCATTTAAACAATTGGTCTTCCTTTCAGATGTATCTTAAAATATATAAATGCTTATTTTCAGAGGTCCTTTATTACAGGCTCATTGGAACAATAAGTAACTGGTCATCAATCAGCACATAGTAAAACTATTTTTAATTTAAAAAACAAAACAGGTTTCTGTAAGGTCTCTTCAGTTCTCCTCTGGAATTAGCTGACTGGACAAAGTATATATTCATTCTTGCTTGAGTCTGAATAAGATGAACATATGTGCATCTATTTTCCTCCTGTTGCACTTGACTAATTTCTACTGACATTAAATTATGCTTGTGTATCACATCATGTTCTCTTATCGACAGTGGAATTGACCCCATATTGTAAATGTTCAGTGATGCACAAAGGTATATATTGGCCTCTGTGTAATGTAATCTAGTTTGTGTAGGTTTAATAGTCCTTTGTTCATATATTGTAAGTGGTGTCTAAGAGAGGTTTCATTGCTCAGCTATTTTTAAAGTTCACTTTAAAATAGTTGATAATTAGGTTTTCTTTTTTTCTTATTGATTTAATAGTTTCTGAATATTTTTATAGCACTCATACTTTAGTTAGGCAAGAATAGTACCCACATACTTGAGTTCATTCAAATCTAAAATTTTCTGTAAAATAAACTTTATAGCCAAAAAGAACACATGATTTACAAATACATATCTTTTTCATGATGATATGACAATGATATAGTAGCACTAATTATTACATGGAGAGAACACTTGCAAACTTTAATATCCAACAAATTATTTCACAGTTTCCATTAGGAATGCAAATAGTACTCTGCTTAGTATAATACAATGCCATATAGACTAATCCTATACTTCCTTTTAAAATAAATTCTAACAGGAAAGTATTTCCTATGTTTGCATTTTAACTTTTCCAAAAATTTGATATTTAAAAGGAATAGTAAATGTAACACTATACCCTACCACCTCTTTGAACCACTATTAAAAAATATCAATCTAAGATGTTCTCTATGATATATATATTAGAGGTAATCAAATATGTTTGTACTATTCAGCTTTTTAGTGTATTTCTGATTTTTATTTTATTTTATTAAAAGATTTTATCTATTTGGAAGAGAGGGAATGAGAGAGTGAGCACGGGAATGGAGAGGGTCAGAGGGAGAAGCAGACTCCCTGCTGAGCAGGGACCCCCCCCCCCCCAATGTGAGACTTAATCCTGGTACTCCAAGTTCATGACCTGAGCTGAAGGCAGTGGCTTAACCAATTGAGCCACCCAGGTGCCCTTTAATGTATTAATTTTTTTTCCCATTGTATATATGGACCATATATTCTCTATCCATTTGTCAGTATATACAATGGGATATTATGCAGCAATCAGAAAGGATGAATACCCAACTTTTGTATCAACATGGATGGGACTAGTGGAGATTATGCTGAGTGAAATAAGTCAAGCAGAGAAAGTCAATTATATGGTTTCACTTACTTATGGAGCATAAGGAAGAACATGGAGACCATCAGAAGGAAAGGAAAAGTGAATTGGGGTAAATTGGAGAGGGAGATGAAGCATGAGAGACTCTGGACTCTGAGAAACAAACTGAGGGTTTTGGAGGAGAAGGAGGTGGCGGGATGGGTGAGCCTGGTAGTGGATATTAGGGAGGAGACCTATTGCATGGAGCACTGGGTGTGGTGCATAAACAGTGAATCTTGGAACACTGAGAAAATAAAATAAAAAACATTTTTGAGTGTTACCAGATTCCCTTAACTGTTTTCAAATTCTATTTTATAATTTGAAAGGTGCTACCTATAAATTAGAAATATGCATAACTGCATATATCTGTCTATATAGATTAAACTGCTAATATTCCAAATATTTAAAATACATTTATGTATTAATTTTGAAATGCCTATCAGATATTCAAGTGGAGATATTGAGTATGGGATTAAATATACACATTTGTAATAAAGAGGAGAGGGCCTGGATGGGGGGGATATAAATGTGGGCATCCTCTGAGAATGCTCATCTCAACAAGTGAGTGTCACAGATGAGAATATACAAATGAAGGAGGGTAGCTGGAAGATAAATGTGGCCCAAAGAACAAGGCCTGGGGAACCCCATAGTTTAGAAGGGCAATTAAGAAGAATCAGCACAGAAAGATGAGTTTTAGTGAGAAAGAAGAAAAGCCAATAGTGCAGTATTTTAAAATTTAAAAGATATGTTTCAAGAAACAATAATTATCTGCAGTATGAAATGGTAATGACAGTCTACCAAGAACAGGGACTTGGGTTTGGCAATTTTATTTAACAAGGGTGGAGATGTTTGGCAAACTTGGTAATAGCAGTTTTAAATGGAATGGTGGAAGAGAAAGCCTATTTAAAGTGAATTTAAGTAGTAATAGGAGGAGAGAAATTTGGAATAGTGAATATAGATAACTTCTCAGGCTTAAATGATTGAAATATAGTTATAAATGTAATATACATTTAATATAAATTATAATTATATTAAAATTTTTAATATAGTAATTTTCATTCATGAGAAGCAGAAAATGCTACTTTTTATATAGAAATATAATAACATTCCCATAAGTATAATACTATAACCTAAAATAAAATTTATTAAATAAAACATTAAATATGTTTCTGTTACATGGATTATTAAATTCTTAATTCTATACTGGATAGATACTGCCTCTTTTAATAATAAACATTTTAATTGTATGTAAATTATACTGATATATTTTCAAATGTAATTCTGAGTTTTTTAGAGGGTATCTCCCATAGGATAGAGGGGCTGTCATGATATTTTCTCAAACATACAGTCTAAGACATTAATGACAATACCCTTAGAAATTTTTCTAAGATAACTACTGTACTTTGAAAATGGCTTATTTTATGTTTTTGCTCAGATTTCAGTGGCTTACTTTCTCTTAAAAAATATGACAATTCCAAAGGTGCTGGGGTGGCTCAGTCAGTTAAGCATCTGCCTTCAACTCGTGTCATGATCCCAGGATCCTGGGATCCAGCTCCATGTTGGGCTCCCTGCTCAGCAGAGAGCCTTCTTCTCCCTCTCTTCCCTGCTTCTGCTCTCTCCCACACTCTCTCACTATCTCTGTCTCTCAAATAAATAAAAAAAAATCTTTTCTTTTTTTTTTTTAAATGACAATTCCAGAGGCACAGACCACATATAAAATTTTCAGATGTAGTCTACACTGTTTAGCCTCCCTGGGTTTTTGGAAAGTGTGTTCAAAATTAGAGGCAAGCCTAGTGTAAGAAATGTAAAGCATAAACCAAAATGCCTATATTGGGAATAAATAAGAAATCATGCTTTAATCTGTATTAATATGATTTTAATGTCTTAAATAGTTATTTTTCAAATAAGTTTTTTGTTTTAAATCCTTTTTCTTCTACTCTGTCAATGAAAAAAAAAATGTATTTCTCTATGTTCTCAAAAGAACTAAGAAAATACAGACTCCTTAAAGGAGGGTTGTAGGAAAAGTCATCGAATCCTTCCTAAAATATTTAACTCAGGTTTATAGATTTTGCTAATCTTTTTTGCAGTAGATTCAAGAATCTAAGAGAAAAATAACAGTTCTTCTTCAATGAAATTATTTAACTTTGGGTTCTGCTTTTCTTATCAAAGGCAGCTAGGGAAATTTTGATTGGAGCTAATTTCCATAACTGTTGCAGGCTAGAAAGCTCAAAGGATATCACTAGTTGGAACTCTAGATTTTTAATTTTAGATTTCTTGACTCAGGAATTTGAAGTGCCTAATTGTCTTAGTAGTCAAGTGAGTATTTAAGATAATACTGTCTTTGTCAGTTTGGACTGTGAAGGATTTATTCACATTTACAGAGAATTATGTAACAAGTCAATGTCTGAAAACAATAAATTTTACTTCATGGGAGATAAGCCCTAATATGTAAACTTAATTTCAAGAAGATGATAGGAAAATTACATTTATTGCTTGATCATATAAAAATGGAAAAAAAATAAAACCCAGAAGAATTCCACAGAATTTTTTATGAGCCTAAAGGGTTTGATTGTTTGTACAGATAGAACTGTAAGGTAATGAACTCAATTTTCAAATAAAGAAGAGAATCAGTTATTTATGTTCAGAAACCAAGGGGACATAATTAGGAGAGTCCAAAGAATAAAAATTTGGGGCACCTGGGTGGCTCTTTTGGTTAAGCGGCTGTCTTCGGCTTGGGTCGTGATCTCAGGGTCCTGAGATCGAGCCCCACATTGGGCTTCCTGATTAGCAGGGAGTTGGCTTGTCCCTCTTCCTCTGCCCCTCATCTGTACTTGTGCTTTTTCTCTCTCCTCTCTTTCAAATAAATAAAACAAGAAAAAGTCTTTAAATAGAAAATTCAATTAGGAAAAATGTAATAATATTTCAGATTTTATATCAAGAATGTTTGTGATATTTTTATGATGATATTAATGGCATAAAATAGAAATCTGGGCAAGGATTAATAGCTGTAAAAATCTAGGTATATGAGAAATCTGTCATGTTGTGATTCTGGATGACTGAAATGTATCTGAAAGGCAGAACTTTTAAAGTTGAGAAATCTCATTGCCTTTCCCTTCTAACCCTGGTGTAAATTATGTTTTAAATCATTGTAAAGGGGATAGTATTGTCAGTTCCAGTGTAAGATATCCAGTGTAGGATATCCAGTGTAGGATACTACCAAGTAAAAGTAAAATTCTCTTCGAAATGACTTGATGCTAAAAAAGCAGTTAAATTCCAGATGTATCTTAATATTAACATTCTAATTTCAGTAGAAAATACTGTCTGCCCAGACAGTCCTCACTTTCCATCCCCTTCTTTTCACGTATTTTTCATATTTAACATGTCATTACATATGTATAGGGCTGACTTATCTATTTAATGATAATCTAATATAAATAAACGAACCAGGTCCTATGTATCTTTGTATTCTAAACCTTATCCTGTAAAACACTTATTAGATTTTTACTAAATTTTAAATACAGAAAAGTGGCATTAACAAAATGGTGGAGCATCAGAATTCCATTCCTCCTGAAAAACATTGAAAAGCAAACAGCAACTTTTAGAAATAATTTGTTAGAACTCCAGATAACAGCCAAGGTTTATATCAGGCAAGTGAATGTTGAAACAAAAAAATGGCAACTTTAACATGCTCCTAACATTCAAGGAAATCTCTGCCAAAACACTAGCTGAACTGATGCTAAAGGAAAAGAGAATTCTATGACCACATATGTTAAAGAATACAACCTTTGCAAAAAGGTTGGAAAAGTCACCGAACAAAAGGATGACTGCAATCTTCAACAACCCCAAAGAATAAACTCTGAAGACAGAGGAGAATCTGATTTCCATAGTTACCATATTATAATACTTAACTTCCAGCTTTCAGCAGAAAATTAGAGGACATACATAGAAACAAAAGTATGATTCATTCAGAGGAATGAAATTAGTTGACAGAAATTCTCTCTATAGAAGCTCAGAAAATTGACTTACTCTACAAAAAGATGAAATCAGCTATCTTAAATATGCTTGAAGAGCTAAAGGAGACCAGGAAAGTGATGTTAGAACAAAATGAGAATATTAATAAGGAGAAATTATGAAAAGGAATAAAATACAAATTATGGAGCTGAAAAGTACAAAAACTGAAATTAGAAAGCTTACTAGGTATGTTCTAGGGTTTTTATTAGGCAGAATGAAAAATAAGCAAATTTTATGATAGGACAATTGAAATTATTCTGAGGAGGAGACCAAGAAAAGAATGAAGAAAAGTGAACAGAGCCTCCGGAACCTTTGTGGCACCATCAAGAGGACTGGCATATGTGTCATTGGAATCTCTGAAGGAGAAGAGGGAAAGAGACAGAAAGAATGTTTGAAGAAATTAAGGCCAAAGATTTCCCTAATTTTTGAAATACAATAATTTATACACATAAGAATTGTAATGAAATCCATGCCACCAAAGAACCATGCTGAAGCACATTATAATTATATTGGTGAAAACCAAAACAAGAGAGAATCTTGAAAGTGGTGAGAGAGAGACTCTTTATCAAAAGACAAATATTGGCAGAATGGATATAAAAAATTATCCAACTATAGGCTATCTGCAAGAGACCCTCTTTAGATCCAAACACACCAAATAGGTTAAAGTGAAAGGTTCTTCATGTAAACGATAGGTACTTCATGCAAACAATAACTGAAAGAGTGATAGAGGCTATACTAATATAACATAGCAACTTTACAGTGTAAGTAAAAAAAAAAACAATCTACAAGAGACAAGAATATTATTTTTTGCTGAAAAGGTCAATGCATCAAGAAGATGTAACAATTAAAAACATATATGCACCAAACAATACAGTCCTGAAATTATGAAAGAAACATTGTATGGAGAAATAGTTCTACAGTAATAATTAGTAATATTCCACTTTCCAATATAGATAGACTGTCTAGACAGAAGGCCAATAGAGAACTTTAAATCATCTAGACCTAATAGACCAATAGAATACTACAGCCAACAACAGCAGGATACACATCCTTCTTAAATCCATATGGAATGCTGTTCAAGATAGACAATATTTTAGACCATTAAACAAGGATTAATTTAAAAAGATGAAAATCAGATGAAGTGTCTTCTCCAAAGAAAATGGGATGAAGCTAGAAATCAATAACAAAGGACAAACTGGAAAATTCACAAATGTAGGGTAATTAAACAACACATGCTTAATGAGTTGATGAAGGAGTATGGGAAATTAGAAGAGACTTAAAGATGGGTGTAATGTGTGAAGGAGATTAAGAAGTACAAACTTTTGGTTATAAAAAAGTCACGGGGATTAAAAGTATGGTTTAAGGAATAAACAATAATATTGTAATATTCTTATGGTGAGCATTTCATAATGTATATAATGGTTGAATCAATATGTTATATATCTGAAAATAATATAACAATATTACATGTCAATTATACTTTATAATTAAAAATAGTAAATAGCAGAAAATATAATGGGATAACTGGTGTGTACACACATGCACAAATACACACAAAAGTCTATTAAAGTTCTATTGGAAGGAATAAATGAATGACAAATAATAAGTCCAATAAAATCAACTTCTTGGTGACAAAATAACAAAACAAAAAGTACAGGTGAATAAAAACAAAACAAATTATGGGATGCAATGAAGACTATTTTCAGGGGAAAAGTTATACCAATATATACCTACATTTAAAGAGATCTCAAATCAGTAACCTAAATTTACACCTTAAAAATTAGAAAAAGAAGGGAAAAATTGCAGTGGATAAAAATGAAATAGAGAATAGAAAAATAACAGAGAATTGATGATAGCAAAAATGTGTTCTTTGAAAAAATCAATAAAATTGACAAACTCTTAGCTAAACTAACAAAAAACAGGGAAGATGCAAATTTTAAAACCAAAATTGATCTTAAAAGTTTAAATATAGGAGCATTGGTTTGGAGAATAAGTGTGTTGGTGGTAAAACAAATAATTAGAACCTGAGATTAGTTTGAATGGGAATCACACAATTTTTAAAATTATGTATCATGTCTTTATTTCTAAAAAAATAAAAAGTCTTCCCATTCATGAACCTCAACAAATCTTGTGGTTTTCTTAGGTTCTCGAAGAGTCTTATTCTTTCCTGTGCTTTTGTGATGCATAACCTTGGGTAAACTTAGAAATCTCTTCATCTTAAGCAGGAGTGGCAATCCTTATATCAGATCAATTAGATTTTAAGCCAAAGACTATAATAAGAGATGAGGAAGGACACTATATCATACTAAAAGGTTCTGTCCAACAAGAAGATCTAACAATTTTAAATATCTATGCCCCTAACGTGGGAGCAGCCAACTATATAAACCAATTAATAACAAAATCAAAGAAACACATCGACAATAGTACAATAATAGTAGGGGACTTTAACACTCCCCTCACTGAAATGGACAGATCATCCAAGCAAAAGATCAACAAGGAAATAAAGGCCTTAAATGACACTGGACCAAATGGACATCACAGATCTATTCAGAACATTTCATCCCAAAGCAACAGAATACACATTCTTCTCTAGTGCACATAGAACATTCTCCAGAATAGATCACATTCTTGGTCCTAAATCCAGTCTCAACCGTTATCAAAAGGTTGGAATCATTCCTTGCATATTTTCAGACCACATTGCTCTGAAGCTAGAACTCAATCACAAGAGGAAATTTGGAAAGAACCCAAATACATGGAAACTAAACAGCATCCTTCTAAAGAATGAATGGGTCAACCAGGAAATTAAAGAAGAATTGAAAAAATTCATGGAAACAAATGATAGTGAAAACACAATGGTTCAGAATCTGTGGGACACAACAAAGGCAGTCCTGAGAGGAAAATATATACCGGTACAAGCCTTTCTCAAGAAACAAGAAAGGTCTCAGCTACACAACCTAACCCCACACCTAAAGGAGCTGGAGAAAGAACAAGAAAGAAACCCTAAACCCAGCAAGAGAAGAGAATCATAAAGATCAGAGCAGAAATCAATGAAATAGAAACCAAAAAAACAATAGAACAAATCAACGAAACTAGGAGCTGGTTCTTTGAAAGAATTAATAAGATCGATAAACCCCTGGCCAGACTTATCAAAAAGAAAAGAGAAAGGACCCAAATAAATAAAATCATGAATGAAAGAGGAGAGATCACAACGAACACCAAAGAAATACAGACAATTATAAGAACATACTATGAGCAACTCTACGCCAACAAATTTGACAATCTGGAAGAAATGGATGCATTCCTAGAGACATATAAACTACCACAACTGAACCAGGAAGAAATAGAAAGCCTGAACAGACCCATAACCAGTAAGGAGATTGAAACAGCCATCAAAAATCTCCAAACAAACAAAAGCCCAGGGCCAGACGGCTTCCCGGGGGAATTCTACCAAACATTTAAAGAACTAATTCCTATTCTCGTGAAACTGTTCCAAAAAATAGAAATGGAAGGAAAACTTCCAAACTCATTTTATGAGGCCAGCATCACCTTGATCCCAAAACCAGACAAGGATCCCATCAAAAAAGAGAACTACAGACCAATATCCTTGATGAACACAGATGTGAAAATTCTCACCAAAATACTAGCCAGTAGGATTCAACAGTACATTAAAAGGATTATTCACCACGACCAAGTGGGATTTATTCCAGGGCTGCAAGGTTGGTTCAACATCCACAAATCAATCAATGTGATACAACACATTAATAAAAGAAAGAACAAGAACCATATGATACTCTCCATAGATGCTGAAAAAGCGTTTGACAAAGTACAGCATCCCTTCCTGATCAAAACTCTTCAAAGTGTAGGGATAGAGGGCACATACCTCAATATTATCAAAGCCATCTATGAAAAACCCACCATAAATATCATTCTCAATGGAGAAAAACTGAAAGCTTTTCCGCTAAGGTCAAGAACACGACAGGGATGTCAGTTATCACCACTGCTATTCAACGTAGCACTAGAAGTCCTAGCCTCAGCAATCAGACAACAAAAGGAAATTAAAGGCATCTGAATCGGCAAAGAAGCAGTCAAACTGTCTCTCTTTGCAGATGATATGATACTATATGTGGGAAACCCAAAAGACTCCACTCCAAAACTGCTAGAACTTGTACAGGAATTCAATAAAGTGTCAGGATATAAAATCAATGCTCAGAAATCAGTTGCATTTCTCTACACCAACAACAAGACAGAAGAAAGAGAATCTAAGGAGTCAATCCCTTTTACAATTGCACCCAAAACTATAAGATACCTGGGAATAAACCTAACCAAAGAGACTAAGAATCTATACACAGAAAACTATAAAGTACTCATGAAAGAAATTGAGGAAGACACAAAGAAATGGAAAAATGTTCCATGCTCCTGGATTGGAAGAATAAATATTGTGAAAATGTCTATGCTACCTAAAGCAATCTACACATTTAATGCAATTCCTATCAAAGTACCATCCATTTTTTTCAAAGAAATGGAACAAATAATCCTAAAATTTATATGGAACCAGAAAAGACCTCGAATAGCCAAAGGAATATTGAAAAAGAAAGCCGAAGTTTGTGGCATCACAATTCCGGACTTCAAGCTCTATTACAAAGCTGTCATCATCAAGACAGCATGGTACTGGCACAAAAACAGACACATAGATCAATGGAACAGAATAGAGAGCCCAGAAATAGACCCTCAACTCTATGGTCAACTCATCTTCGACAAAGCAGGAAAGAATGTCCAATGGAAAAAAGACCGCCTCTTCAATAAATGGTGTTGGGAAAATTGGACAGCCACATGCAGAAAAATGAAATTGGATCATTTCCTTACACCACACACGAAAATAAACTCAAAATGGATGAAGGATCTCAATGTGAGAAAGGAATCCATCAAAATCCTCGAGGAGAACACGGGCAGCAATCTCTTCGACCTCAGCTGCAGCAACATCTTCCTAGGAACATCACCAAAGGCAAGGGAAGCAAGGGCAAAAATGAACTATTGGGATTTTATCAAGATCAAAAGCTTTTGCACAGCAAAGGAAACAGTGAACAAAACCAAAAGACAACTGACAGAATGGGAGAAGATATTTGCAAACGACATATCAGATAAAGGGCTAGTGTCCAAAATCTATAAAGAACTCAGCAAACTCAACACCCAAAGAACAAATAATCCAACCAAGAAGTGGGCAGAAGACATGAACAGACATTTCTACAAAGAAGACATCCAGATGGCCAACAGACACATGAAAAAGTGCTCCATATCACTCGGCATCAGGGAAATACAAATCAAAACTACAATGAGATATCACCTCACAGCAGTCAGAATGGCTAAAATTAACAAGTCAGGAAATGACAGATGCTGGCGAGGATGTGGAGAAAGGGGAACCCTCCTACACTGTTGGTGGGAATGCAAGCTGGTGCAACCACTCTGGAAAACAGCATGGAGGTTCCTCAAAATGTTGAAAATAGAACTACCCTATGACCCAGCAATTGCACTGCTGGGTATTTACCCTAAAGATACAAACGTAGTGATCCGAAGGGGCACGTGCACCCGAATGTTTATAGCAGCAATGTCTACAATAGCCAAACTATGGAAAGAACCTAGATGTCCATCTGCAGACGAATGGATAAAGAAGAGGTGGTATATATACACAATGGAATACTATGCAGCCATCAAAAGAAATGAAATCTTGCCATTTGCGACAACGTGGATGGAACTAGAGGGTATCGTGCTTAGCGAAATAAGTCAGTCGGAGAAAGACACCTATCATATGATCTCCCTGATATGAGGGAGAGGCGATGCAACATGGGAGGTTAAGGGGGTAGGAGAAGAGTTAATGAAACAAGATCGATTGGGAGGGAGACAAAACCATAAGTGACTCTTAATCTCACAAAACAAACTGAGGGTTGATGGGGGGAGGGGGGTTGGGAGCAGGGTGGTGGGGTTATGGACATTGGGGAGGGTATGTGCTATGGTGAGTGCTGTGAAGTGTGTAAACCTGGCGATTCAGACCTGTACCCCTGGGGATAGAAATATATGTTTATAAAAAATAAAATTAAAAAAAAAAAGAAATCTCTTCATCTTGTAAGTAACAGGATTATCATTTTCATCGATGATGAAGAAATTTTTAAATTTTGTGGAACTGTTGGTTTTCATTTCTCTTCTTCCTTCTGGCTATTCTATACTTTTTTTTTTCCTTTTCACAGACTCTTGGCATTTTCAAGCCATTACAAGGCATATCTACAATTTTGACCTCTTTGAAAAATTGCTTTATAGTGTTCTTCCTTTTTGTAAAAAAGAAAAAAAAAAGTCCTAATAACGATTTTGTAGTAATGAGTCTCTGCTATTCATATTACCTGAAAAAATGTGAAGCGCTATGTATAAATAATTTTTTTGTTCTTTCACAGATTGTCACACTTTTAAAAATCAGCATACACTCATTGCGAATTCCTATTTTATTTTAAACATACATCATATGGACACTGAATTTTATTTTAAGCAGGAACATATTAGGAACTCAGTATTTAGCTGTTACAAATGGAACTAAACATCATGCTCCTCAACAGCTATTATATTACCTAATGTCTAAACATTCACTGTACTTATGTTCATGGCTAAAAATAAAGTTTGTGAGGAACATCTGTCTTAATATCTCAAATTTAATTACAGAATCATAATTATTTAACTCTTGACTCTTGAGATCTTCTTGTCCAACTTCCTCATTTTATAAAAGAGACTTTTATGACTCAACTTTTTTCATTCTGATGGCTAAGTTAATAAAGTATGAAGAAGTATTATTAGAGGAATTTTTATTATAAAGAGAAATTACTGAACTACTTTTAGACAAGACTGGCCATAAAACCTAAGAATCAAGTACTCTTATGTAAATTGTTAAATTTATTTTTACTTTAGATTTATGTTAAAAAATCAGACTAAGCAATTAATGAAAATGGAATCTAGTTCTGAGTCCAGCAAATGTTCCCTCTAAAGGGCTAGATAGTAAACAGACCATGCAGTTTCTGATATAGCTTCTCAACTTTTTGTCATTGTAGCATGAAAGCCATCATAGGCATATAAAAAGAATGAGTGTGGCTGTGGCTGAGTTCCAATAGAAATTCATTTAAAAAACAGGAGATGGGATGGGGGCGCCTGGGTGGCTCAGTGGGTTAAAGCCTCTGTCTTTGGCCCAGGTCATGATCCGAGGGTCCTGGAATTGAGCCCCACATTGGGCTCTCTGCTCAGCAGGGAGCCTGCTTCTCCCTCTTGCTCTGCCTGCCTCTCTGCCTACTTATGATCTCTGTCTGACAAATAAATAAATAAAATCTTTAAAACAAAAACAAAGCAGGAGATGGGCTGAATTTGGTCCGTGGGCCACTATTTGTTGATGCCTGATTTAGTGTTCTGTAGGATAATTATGATTTAAGTATCCAGAAAATTCTTTAACATATTGACTTCATATAAATTAAAATATTGTATGTTAGTCATCTGACTTGAGAAGATTCAAAGTAAAAATTAAATTGCTTAAAGTTACTAAAGACTTCCAAATACATTATCTCAATTGAGTCCAAGATCAAGTCTATGGCCTAAATTTATTAAGCAATTCTTATTAAATGCAATTAAGGATTTATTTTGCTTTGTTCTATGTTTAGATATCTTCAGGTTTATTTTTCTGATTAAAATATTTTAGTCTTAAGGAAAACCTGGATAGTTGACCTATTTTTTAAATTTGTTTTGTAATTCAGATGTACCTGAAACCGATGAAACCTAATTCAGATGTCTTTGAAACCGATGGTTAGGACTGACGTTTGCATATGGCTGAAAATTAGTTTACTGGTATGGTTAATAAGCAAAGGCAAACTGCTCAAATCTACATATCTTAAAGGGTCATCTTTGGATTAGTAGAGCCATAAAGTCAGCTTACAGTTTCTATAAAATTATTGTTTTAAAAATACTTCTAGAGAAGTATTTTCTTTTGGATGCTGAGGCAGATGTAAGAATGAATGACCTATGCTTCCCCATGTGGAAGTCAGTACTTCTTGTATTCTATAGGGTCCTTATGAGTACTTTTTTTTTTTAAGATTTTATTTATTTGTCAGAGAGAGAGGAGAGCTAGCGAGCACAGGCAGACAGAATGGCAGGCAGAGGCAGAGGGAGAAGCAGGCTCCCCGCCAAACAAGGAGCCCGATGTGGGACTCGATCCCAGGACGCTGGGATCATGACCTAGCCAAAGGCAGCTGCTTAACCAACTGAGCCACCCAGGCGTCCCCTTATGAGTACTTTTTGAGGCTTCTGTGGAAGTAAACAAGTAACCTATGGGTCTGTGCACATTATAGAAGCCCATTCTTCACTAATATATTAAAGTCAAGCATAAGATTTTCCATCTGTCCTGGAAATTTTCCAAGGTATACAGCATGCCACTAGTAATTTTCTTTGTTTGTCACATTAATGGAATAATGATGAATTTTTAAAAAAGATTTTATTTATTTATTTGACAGAGAGAGATCACAAATAGGCAGAGAGGCAAGTGGGAGGGGGCAGGCACCCTGCCGAGCAGAGAGCCCTATGTGGGGCTCAATCCCAGGACCCTGGGATCATGACCTGAGTCAAAGGCAGAGGCTTTAACCCACTGAGCCACCCAGGCGCCCCATGATGAATGTTTTCAAAGAATTGCCCTTACTACCTGAGGTCTTCTGAAAGCTCCTTTTTGTCCTCTTCTTTTCCTCTTGCTTTTAGCATTCCTTCTGCCCATATTTCTTTTTCTCCTCTTCTACTTTTTCTTTTAAAAATGTTCTATTTCTTGCAGCTATTTAATGATGATGTCTCTTTTCTACTAGGGATATCATTAAAAGAGAAGTGAGGATGAGATGGTTAGAATATCAATATACATGTCATGAAGTGAGAAATCTTTAGAAATTACTGCGGTCATATGAAACAAAACAGTAATTTTTCTAACCAATGTGTCCATTTGAACATTGGTAATATATTAGCATTTACTTAAAAAGATGAACATTTAAACTGATAATTAAATATCTTTTATATTGCTAGTTTCAAGCTAAAGCAAAATTAAGATTAATTTAATCTTAAGCAAGATTAATTCTTGATCTTTAGAATTAATTTTGCATTAAGTATTTAAATGCTATATTTATCATTTATCATAGAATATTAAAATTTAATGGGTTTCTTGATAAAAACCAGGTGAATGAAAATAAGAAAGACCATGTATGAAGAACCCACAGCTGACATTATACTCAGTGGTAACAAAATGAGAGCTTTCCCCCTAAGATCAGGAACAAGAAATAAGGATGTCCACTCTCACCAGTTTTATTCAGCATAGTTCTGGAAGTTCTAGCCACAGCTATCAGGAGACAGAAGAAGTGAAAAGCTTTTAACTGGTAAGGAAGAAGTGAAACTTCCACTATTTGTAGATGACATGCTACTCTATATAGAAAACCAAAGGATTCCACCAAAACACTACTAAAACTGATAAATGAACTCATTTAAGTCACAGGATGCAAAAATAGTGTGCAGAAATCTGTTGCATTTCTATACCCTTAATAATGAAGTAGTAGAGAAATTAAGGGAAAAAAATTTACAGTTGCATCAAAAATAATAGGACACCTAGGAATAAACCTAACCAAAGAAGTGAAAGGCATGTACTCTGAAAACTATAAAACACTGATGAAAGAAATTGAAGATAATACAAAAAAAAAAAAAAATGGAAAGACATTCCATGTTCATGGATTGGAAAAATATATTTTTTAATAAAAATAAAAAATAAGAATAAAAATAAAAATATTTGTAAAATGTCCATCCTATCTGAAGGAATCTGCAGATTTAATGCAATCCCTATCAAAATGCCAACAGAATTTTTCCCAGAACTAGAACAAACAATCCTAAAATTTGCATGGAACCACAAAAAGACCCTAAATAGCCAAAGCAGTCCTGAAGACAAAAAAACTGTGTATCACAATCCCAGATTTCAAGATATACTACAAATCCCTAGTAATCAAAGCAGTATGTTATGGGCACAAAATAGATATCAATGGGATGGAATAGAGAGCCCCAAAATAAGCCCACAGTTATATGGTCAGTTAATCTTCAACAAAGGAGGCAAGAATATGCAATGGGAAAAAGACAGTCTCTTCAAGAAATGGTGTTGAGAAAACCAGACAGCTACATGCAAAAGAATGAAACTGGATCACTTTCTCGCAGTGTACATGAAAATAAACTCAAAATTGATTAAAGACCTAAATGTGAGACCTGAAGTCATAAAAATCCTATAAGAAAGCAATTAAGTAATTTTTCTGATATGGGCCATAGTAACATTTTTCTGGATATGTCTCCTGTGACAAAGGAAACAAAAGCAAAAATAAACTATTGGGATAAGTAAAAATAAAAAGCTTTTGCACAGCAGAGGAAACAACACAACTAAAAGGCAACCTGCAGATTGGGAGAAGATATCTGCAAGTGATACAATGAAAGGTTAGTATCCAAAGTATATAAAGAGCTTCTCAAACTCAACACCCAAAACTGAAATAATCCAATTAAAAATGGGCAGAGGACATGAAAATACACTTTTCCAAACAAAACATCCAGATGGCCAACAGATACATGAAAAGATACTCAACATCAGGGCAAATTGAAACTACAATGAGCTGTTACCTCATGCTTGTCAGTGTGACTAAAATAAAAGGCACAAGAAACAAGTCTGAGAACTGGAGGAAAGGAAGCCCTGTGCACTGTTGGTGGGAATGCAAACTGGTGCAACCACTATGGAAAATAGTATGGGGGTTCCCCAAGAAGTTAAAAATAGCACTACCCTAAAATCCATTAATTCCAGTGCTGGATATTTACCAAAGAGCATGAAATCACTAATTTGAAAGGGTACATGCACCCCTATGTTTATTGTAGCATTAAACAGTAGCCAAATTATGGAAGCAACCCAAGTGTCCATCCATTGACAGATGAATGGATAAAGAAGAGGTGGTATACACACACACGTACTATTATATATATATAATAAATAATTGTAATATAAGTAATTATATATGTGTATATTTATATGTACACACACACGCATACCCCTTCGTATATACCGCCTCTTTATACACATACAAACACACACATGGGAATATCATAAGCCATAAGAAAGAATTCCATTTGCTACAACATGGATAGAGTTCAAGGTTATAATCCTAAGTGAAATAGTCCAGTTAGAGAAAGACAAATACCCTCTTTTCCCTTGTATTGAATTTTAAGAAACAAAGCAAACAAACAAAGGGAAAAAGAGACAACCCAAAAAACAAACTCTTAACTATAGAGAACAAATTGTTGATTACCAGAGAGGGGGTGGGTGGGGGAATGGATGAAATAGGTGAAGGAGATTAAAGATATACTTATCATGATGATCTCTGAGTAATGTATAGAATTGTTGAATCACTGTATTGTACACCTGATACTAATGCAACACTGTATGCTAACTCTACTGGAATTAAAAACAATAAAAAACTAGATGGATGGAACAGTATTTTAAATCATTTATTCCTTTTGCATATGATAATTTGGTAAAGTAAACGTAGTATTTTAAAAGGCATATCTGAATGTACTTACTATTTTCAGTAATATAAATGGAAAACAATTAGAAAAATTCTACCTATAACATCAGTTCTATATTATTTATTAAAAGGTAGTACATGTAAGAGTAATTTCTAGGAGAATGATTTTCCAAAATTGATATATTCTTTAAATGCTTTTATGTATTTTCAGATTTCTTGGATAAACAAATATCAAAATTCTATTCTCATTAACTACAAAGGCAAATTACTGAAATAAAAGCTTACACAAATCAAATAGCAATATTATCTAAAACCAAAACCATTACAAGTTTTATATTAAATTTACTTTTATAATGACGAGGGACCCTAAATGTTGGAATAAATACAGTGATCTAAAGAGAATGTTCTATTTTATCTAAGTACTCAATAATATTAAAACCCAAACTCATAAACCACTTAAAATGTGCCTGGATTTATTCTGAGTACTTTAGATATAGAAGTCTGTTTAATAATCCATACCTGCCCTGTATTAGTTTCCTGAAGGGTAGCTTAAAACAATAGAAATTTATTCTCTCACAGTCTAGAGGCCACAAATCTGAAATCAAGGTATAGGGAGAGAAATATTTTCTTGAAGGCTCTTAGGAGAGAACATGTTGCATGCCTTTCCTTTAGTTTCTGGTGTCCTCAAGCAGTCCTTGACATCCCTTGGCTTGCAGCTGCATCAGTCTAGCGTCTGTCTCCATTGTACCATGACCTTCTCTCTGTGTATCTTTGTCTTCACAGGACCTTTTCTGATTCTAAGGACAACAGTCGTATTGGATTAGGATCTACCCCCAATGACTGTATCTTAATTGATTACATCTGCATGGATCCTTTTTCCAAGGAAGGTCATATTCACAGGCCTCAGGAGTTAGGACTTAAATATATCTTTTTGGAGGACACAGTTCAACACATATCACAGCCTTGAGGAAAGCCTTTTATTTAAAACTTGTTATTTACATTTTGTAAACAGGGAAATGGAAGCTTGGAGCACTTAAATGATTTACCACAGTTATATATTAAATAAGTAGCTAAGCTGTATTTTGAAGTCAGACAGCTGGACTCCAGAATATTATCTTAATTGGGGCTTATTTCCCAATCACAGGAAATACTTGGAATTGTCATCCTTTGCCTCCCCTTTTGACTTAGGCAAAATATTTATATAAAATGCAATTAAACTGGAATAAACTCTCTTAAACACAAATATCCTCAACTGATTTTTAAGTATATCTACAAAGCATACGTTCTCTCTGCACTGAAAACTACCTTTGCAAGTACAAAATAGTTACCTTGAAACCTGAATACCAAGGAACAAACATAGCCTGAAGGCTTTGAACAATACTGTTGTCTCTTTTTTGTTTACAACTTCAAAACTGGCCTCATAGAACACTGCCAATCATTTACCAGGGTCACTAAGCTATATCCCAGCAGTTTGAAATTCTTTCTATGAGTATTAGGAAAACAAATAGCAATCTTGTATGTTTCTCCCCATGGGATGGAGTTACAGATATAGCATTTTATAATATTCATGTTGAAGGAAGATATTTTTGTCGGTATTAAAAAAAACAACAGTGTAAATAACAATGAAAAATGCTTCTATAAAAACATTGTACTGCATCCCAATTCAGTGAATTTGGATCGAACACCAAGAAGTGGCATTTATACGCAAATGAACACATTTTACGAAGGTAATATGTTGACTTATATATATCTACAGTCTCAATGCCTAACCTGGTACCCAAGGGGGGGGGAATTTGCATTGAAGGATACAGAAGATAATGTCTCTGCTGTCAAGGAGTACAGATTTTTAAAGTGTGAGTAGATGGGTAAGACAAAGAACAAATATAATACAATTTAGAATATGATCATGAAATAATGGAGAGACTAGCAACATTTTAGGAAATGCAGAAAAATGGTAGGTTAAATCTATACATGAAAAAGTTAAAGTTTAGCTAGAATTCTATAAAGTTAGAAATGATAGGGAAATCATACTGAAGTTGCAAAACAATTATTTTAATCTCTCAGGCTAAAAAGTTTTGTATGATTTTTAATTCATCTTCTCACCCCTGTCTCACACTCCAACCAACAGCAGAGCCTCTGGTTTACTTCCAAAATATATTCACAGAATTTGACTTCTTCCCACTTTCTCTGCAACCCCTTGAGTCCAAGCCAACGTTCGCTCACCTATATTGTTGCAATAGCTCTTTGGTCTCCCTAATTTTGTACTTGCCCTCATTCAGTCTGTTCTCACATAGCAGCCAAAATGATTCTATTAAAATTTCCAATATTTTTTATCATTTTTCTACCCCGAACTCTCCAGTGGCTATTCATCACATTCAGATTAAAAAACGACTCTCTTAAAATAGATTACAAAGCCCTCTGACCATTTTTTCTTTCTTGTCTGTTTTATTCCAGCCATTCTGACCTCAGGGTTCCTCAAAGAGTAGGAATCCTTTTGTCTCAAAACTTTGCACTTGATGTCTCTACCTATTTTGTTTTTTCTCAAAATATCTCCATTTGCTCACTCATTTTCTCCCTAAAGTCTAATCAGAACTTTCCTTCTCAGTGTGCCTTCTTTTGATACTCAATAGGATAAGCTTATTTATCTTATATCCACATTGATGCTTTTATTTATTTTTTCCTTAACCCTAATTATGATCTAGTATATTATACATCAGCCAACTTTTTCTTTTTTTCCTGTCTTCTCCACTGGATAGTAAGTAAGCTCTGTTATACCTGAGATGTTACCTCTTTTGTTAATTGCTCTGTGTCCCATTTTCTAGAACTATAGCTTGGATAAATTATATGCTCAGTTAATTTTTGTTGAATGAATTAATGATTGATAACTGAGGTTTTGAGCCTAAAAACCATGAGATAGTATTAAGGGAATTAGGCAGAGCCCACTATGCTTTTTTTTTTTTTCCCTCCAACTCAAGTATCACTGTTTCCCTTTTTCTTGAATCTTGAACCCTGATTTTTTTTAATGTATTACACAGTGAAGTGCTTCATGGGTGCCTTTCCCAGTAATAAGGGATGAACATTGATTGATCTAAACCAATTAGTAAATTATAGTCTCTTTGTTGTTAATCCATTTAGGCATAAAAATATGACTCCCCTAAATAATGTAATGTAAAGGGAAGTATTCGCTTGACTCATGAGGAAGTATTTTTTCTCTGGTATTAGAAGATACTGCCTTTCTGTCTTTTGATATCATTGAGGATATACATGGGTAGGGGATATTTAGGCATCATGATTTAAGGAGAAGACAGCCAGGAGAATAGTGGCTGAACTGATGCCTTGACAATATAGATGCACCAAGAAATACAACTTTGGAACTTCATAGACTCTGGGCTACTTCTAATGTGAAACAGTAAATTCTTTACTCATTCAGGCTATTATAGTTGAATTTTGTGCTACTTATTGAAATTATCTTACATAAATTATGCCTGTGGTTCATAAAAATACCTAAGTCAGGAGGAGAAAGAGGCTTTTGTTCTCTTTGTCTTTGATTTTAATATCATGTATGTATTAATGTTTTTTTTTGCTTCAGACCAAAAGAAAAATTTGAAGCAACCTACCAAAATTTATGGGTTTAATCATGCAGAGGAGATGTTATCTATGCTAGCAAAGAGAAAAACTAGTAGGAAAGCAAAAATAAAGCTAATTGCAAACCCAACAAGCACAATTGAATAACTAAAGATAGGCTGTTATTTATTTCTGAATTCCTGAGTAGCCAAATCAGAAACAAACAATAAATTAAGAGAAGTACAATATTCATAACATCAGATTTTTCTTAACAGTTGTTTAGAAGAACAGATGTTCCTGGTACAGAGACCTTCAGAAAATGATTTTTATGATTACTAGTGGGCAACATTCTGAGCAATACACCTGGACAATTAAAAAGTTTCTGATTGTCACTTCTGCCCATTCCCAGGATACAACCTCATACAAAGCCACTTGGCACTATATTATATCCATGTTCTATTTTCTTTCTTTATGTCTACTTTTGCCCTCTCTGATACATACAATTAAATTCTGATGCAGAGTACCAAGATACTTCCTACTAAAAAAAGTAAAACTGTAGACATTGTGTCTACTGTCATGGAATTTAGATAGAAAATATATATAAATAAGATAAGATTTTTTGTTTCATACAGAGTAGCTTATGGGAGATGAACATTCCAGCCTAGAACAAAAATGACAAGACTAAATCTGGTCAAAACATTTTTTTTAAACATTTGAAAAAAAATGAAAGGTCTTCCGCAGCAATCATAATTTGAAGGTAGGATCCCAGAACAAAAAACTACAGAGTTGAACCAAAAATCATGAAGGCATTTTCTATTTGAGGGGATATTTGCCAATTAGTGATACTGAACAAAGGCCAATAATCCAACAATTTGCCAAGAATCTGAGAAGATAAACTGATTTTGTTTACAGTGCTAGAAAAAAAAAAGTTGAGACTTGAGTGACAAGAAAGTTAAAAATTTCAGAGCTAAGATACCATACCAGTGGTAAGAGAGACTCAGTGGTTTATCTCTAAGACATATACAGGGGAAGAACGAGTCTCACTATTCTGAGGAGATAAAAATTGAAGTCTATGACACACAAGTAACCCATACTTTTCAGTTGTGATTCTGGAGAAGTACATCCTAATAATGGACATGAATTCCAGGTAGATGAGCCTTTAAATAAAAACAAACTGCAATGCAGTTTTGAACAAGTAACTTTAATATAACCTTACTGTATCTGTCGGTAAGAGAATAGGGAGAAGCTTATTTTGGAAAAAAGACATCATCCAAAGCCTCTATAAATTTTTTTAAAAAGTTTTTCATAGTCAATGTCCACTCTTAAAATATCTGTGGTTAAGAGGGAAAATAAAAATAATAAACATAGACCTAAAGATAATAAGGTTATTGAAATTACTATTAATTGATTTAAATCTAAAATATGTCAAAAGTTACATATGGTCATTAAAATAGAAAATTGCCATCTAGATAAAATCAAATAGAAAATTTAGAATTCTGAAAAACTAATAGAAATAGAGAATTCAATAGAGATTTAGTAATAAACTGGACAAAATAGATTAGCAAACTGGAGTTAAGTCAGTAGTAATTATTCTAACTGGAACACAGCAAATGGTTAGGAAAAAAATAGGAATAAGTGGAGGAGGAAGAAATTCTAAGCTTGTAATTGGAGTCTCAGGGGAACAAAAGAAAACAATTCAGAAATGCTTAAAAAATAATATATGTGATATTAAATCTAAAATTTCTAGAACGTGCACCCATATCAGTTAACCCAGGTCTATCTACTGTTTTGGTATTCCCTCTGTGGTCTAACAGCCATAGTATCCATCCCCAAACATGTTCAGTTTTCTGCCAAAATATATTAGGAAATTCTTATAGTCATTTTATCTGTAAATTATTTCCTCCTGAGTTACAGGCATATCTAATGCCCTAGAGCATGCTGATGTGGGACCATTAGTTATGTGTCTGGTGGCACCCTGAGTAAAATGAGCATAACCTTCCAAAGCATCTTCTACAAATGAGGCTATCACTGTATTTTTTAAGCACAAAAGGCTCATCTTTTCAGAAAACAGAGAGCAAGATACTTCCACTCAAAAGAATCTCTACTGCATTATGGTCCTTATATCATCATTACCAGCAAAATAGTCCAGCGCAGCAGCCACATGAACTCCCCATGCTTCATTCGATATTTTATCACACTCAACCACAGGTTACATTTTGTGATTCCACTGCAGGCCATGGGTCACTAGCATTCCATTTTTCATTGGGAAGGAGCCGGCATTGTAATCAAGCTCAAGGACAAAACTAACTCCCAAATGCTATCTTTAAAGGCCTGTCTTCTGGGACCACTCCCAATACCAATTTTATAGCAGTCTGAATCAAATCAAGAGACATAAACTACAAAGTGCTATGATCAGGGAAAGTTTAATGGGAGAAATGACTTAACTAAGATACAAGTGATTATGAGTTACGAGAAATGTGACATCTTAGAATTGAGGGAAGACGATTTAGGGAGAGTCATACTTAGAAGGGTGGGCCACTTCTGGGCTAAGGTTCAGATATCTGTAGGAAGGTGTACTTGCAGGCCACTGGGCAGAAGGAAGTTCACTGGCTTGCCTGGCCTCATCCACAGTTTTTGGACAAGCAGGAAACAACCCTCCAGAATACAGGAGGGACACAGGTGAGCCATCACCAGTGTGGCCAGGTACACAGGCATATAGAGGGTTTTTTTGTTTTTTTTTTTTGTTTTTTTTGTTTTTTTTTTTTCCTGCTTTTTCTTTAATACAGTTGCCATCTTACATGATATACTGTTAGGTGCCTTCTTAATAGCATCTAATCTACTTTTTTGTTGTACCAGTCAGCATTCTAGGATAGAACTCTTATTACCATTCATTATTACCATCACCATGGTACTGTTCTTAAGTACCATACACCTAAACTCATGGTTGGGCCATAATTAATGGGTAGTGGTATTTTCTAAAAATGGATTAATGCACACATCCAAACCACATTAAATTTTCAACTTAAGAGTTCATACGTACTCTATTTCCTTTCTATAGTTGCTATCACTTCAAACTGTAGTTCTGAAATCCAAGAAGTAGGAAGAATGCATCAAGAAGAGGCATCAGGGGGCACCTGAGTGGCTCAGTGGGTTAAAGCCTCTGCCTTCAGCTCGGGTCATGATCCCAGGGTCCTGGGATCGAGCCCCGTATCGGGCTCTCTGCTCGGCGGGGAGCCTGCTTCCCCCTCTCTCTCTGCCTGCCTCTCTGCCTACTTGTGGTCTCTGTCTGTCAAATAAATAAATAAAATCTTTAGGAAAAAAAAAAAAAAAAAAGAAGAGGCATCAGTGTGAACAGAAAGCCAAGAAGGCATGGTGTCTGTGTTGGGAGGTCCATGACATTCACAGGGCTGTAGCATCAGGAGAGCCCTGGGAGACAAACCACTGGGGCCTTAAAATAGGTGAGCAGAGAAAGATGGGGCTCTGGTGTGTGTAAAAGTCATGTTGGTGTTGAGATAGCTGCAGCATGGTGATCACCAGCCTGAGCCAAGGCTGCAGGGGTGCCAGGAGATCACTCATGTAGCCGGAACATTTCTGACACCCATGCCAGGGACCGAAAGTGCACCTCTGGAAATGGAAGGAGTGCTCCTTTCTCTTGCAGTGTCCCTCTAACAACCTCTACTGAGAAAGTTTAACATTGTGCTCACTTGTAAAAGAAATTTTTAAAGGAATTATGTGCATTATCACAGAGCATGTATTGAAGGGTAAATTTGGCATTGAGAGGTAGTAAATAAATAATTGCTGTGAATATGAAAGAATGATACATGTTTTTAATATTTAGAATTTATGCCACTAATATCTTGATACCAGTTGATTCCCTTCTGTAATAACCTTTGAAACCTGGATATTATTTAACTCTTACTGAGTAATTCAAAGTCATATTCTGCTAAATCATTCTCCATAACATTTTTATTCATGCTGCCATCACATATTTTCACAATTTTTTGGTAAAGTTATGGTCATTACCTAAGAATCTATATATTCCAGTATGTTCATAGTGAAACCTAACTTATCATTTAAAGACGACTTACAAAATAGTAATTTTAAATATGTTCAATTCACTATTTCATTTGATTGTGTAATCCGTGTAAACAGCTTTTTATTTTCATTTAACATTCTAAAAAGTTTGCAGTTCTAGATGTTTTCACAATTTGGTTTTAATTCATTTTGTACAGCTGCTCAGTCAGCATGTGGCCGATAACACATCATATGCCTTGTCACATAATCTGGTGTGATTTAGTGAGAAGGAGAGATCGTTCCTCTCAGGGACTGAGGTGACTCAGGACACCAAGACAGTTGTCAGTTCTTAAAGTTTTGATTGTAAAACTTCTTCAATAAATGGATGTATTTGACCTGTTCTGCACTATGATTAATCTTGAAGGAAACATATTGTCAACTTATTCCAAGTAGTCTTTTTGTTTTTGTATGTTCTCATTTTGAGTATCATAAAACCTTGAAAAAGGGCCTGTTACTCTTTGAATGTTATTACTTAATCTTGAACATTATTCCTCTTAAAATACTATGTATTTCTGACTATTTGATATTTTATCCTATTTCTTATTCTTAGAGATTAAAATATTTCAGTTGCCATTTATACAGTTTCATCATATTCAAAAAAATCTTGAAAACTTATATGTTAAAAACCCATACATATGAGTATCTAGAATTTTGGTCTCAAGTAAATTGAATTTTTTTATTTTTCAGATTTAGATTTTTTATTATAAAAGCTTGAGAATTTGCCAGATAAAATTCGCAGTTTGCAGACAGAAATGGAGCCACATACATGTGTGTCAGAACTTAAAAATCACATCTGCATATTTGTACTCTACATTTTTTATAATCCATTTATCTCAACTTTGATACATTTGTACATTGTGAACATATTGCATTATACAAGATTCTATCAAATTTTTAACAGTAGGGTGAATCCCAGCATGATCTGACTCAAACCTTCATTTTATAGCTGTAAAATGAGCTGAGGTTTCAATAAATCTTAAAATATAACTTTTTTTAAGTATTTATTTCATCAAACATTTATTGATCTGCTATATCTAAGATTATCCTTAATGGGTATAATGACTCAGAAGGAGGGATATATTGTCTATTTTCAGCAAAAAAAAAAAAGACTAAGATATTATTATGTATTGCTTTTAGTTGATTTTTCCTTACTGCCTTTCTGATTTTTGCTTGTCTCTCAATGGTGTCAGGATTCAAAACTCTCATTCTGATCTCAGTTGTTATAGGCTTCTTTAAAATGGGGGTTATGGTAAGAATTGGTAGGAAGACAAAAATTTATCTTCTAATTTAAATTGGAATTCATAACCTGTGAAATTCATTAGTAACCTATGATATCAGTACTTGATTTGAGATAACAGGTTAGGAGAGATGGTTAATTCATGTGGCCAGAGTCAGCTGTATTTAAACCTTCGATCAAAATAGAATTACAATCCCAAGACCTCCTGTTGAATTACTTTCCCTCAAGTATCCCCCATTTTCTAGTTACAGAATACGCAGGCTTTATATTTTAACAGTTATACCAGGTGACTCTTCTTTGTTTGCACGTAATTCTGAGTCTTACATAAATACCTCAGTAGTTCTTCTAAAGAAAACTGGTAGTTATTTTTAGAGAAGTCGCTGGAGATTTGGACAGAAGAGCACATAGCCCACAACCCTGCAAAATGTCTTCTAATTTATAGTGGAACTGAGTAATATCTGTTTCTTCCATTTTTATTCCTGAGTGCCTAAAAGAGGTAAGGGTTTTCTAGTGTGAATATTGCTTTGCCACGATGATTTGAATTGTGCTTGACTTTCAAACAATTAATTTATTCTTAAAAGATGATATCTAAGAAACATGCAATTCAGTTTTTGCTTTAGCAAGATTGCCTGTTTAATGTAGTTTACTAATGTTTCTTTTGGCTTTTGCACTCATTATTGGTAATATCAGATACAATTTAGAGTTGTTAAATTTAGTAAAAACCCTAAGATTATTTTCTATATCAACTACAAAAATTTAGGAGATGTGACATTTCATGGGCAGAGACTAATTTTAAATAATTTTTGTCAGTACTTAATAACCAGGGCTTTGAATGTGGCTGCCTGCAGTGAGGAACCTGGAAGCTTAAGATTCACTTGCTTCATAGTAATTCTGACTCTGAGAGAAAGAAAGGAATTTCAGTAAGCAGTTAAAGTGAAGTAAATATTTTGATAGAAAGAGCACAGGATACTCTGGGTACATTTAGCAAGAGTCTTCTAATTTAGTGTGGGGCCATTCTTTGTGGAAAGAAGAAAGGAAAAAAAATGTTTCAACTAAATGGAGTATCAGAAACAAAATAACAGGGAATAAAATGGAATAGGCATAAAGTGAGGACAAAAACTGAACTTGGAACTTGTCCTGTGGGCATGGGATGCCACTGAAGGGACTTTAGAAGAGGTTAAAAAAAAAATAGGTTTAAGTTTTTATGTGAAGATAGTTGTGTTTAAATCCAAAGGTAGTTGTATTTGTTCACCAATTATACAAACATCTGCAAATGCTTATCAGATAATAAGTTGGACTGTAGGTCTAAAAAGCCTTCTGAATTCAAGAGAACATTTTTCTTTTGGGGAATTTTGAAATTGCTCATCAAGATAATGAAAGCCATGGATTTTTTTCCTCAGATAAATGCCTTCCCCTCGAGGGTGCCTGTGTGGCTCAGTTGGTTAAGCATCTGACTCTTGATTTCAGCTCAGGTCATGATCTCAGAGTTCTGGGATCAAGTGCCACGTCAGAGGAAACATTTAGAACTATAATTCCCTGCACCTCCTTCCCTGCTTGTTCTCTGGTTATAATTTTCTATGAAGGACATTTGCTTAAGATTTTAAAAAAGGAGATGTTACTGTTCTCTGGAGAACATCTACGTATTAAACGTCTTTAACTTTGGCTGATTTTAAATGTTTTTCTTTATTGCTTGTTTTAAGAATGTGATTATCATGTCCTCAAAATTGTCTTTGTGTTCATTCTGCTTGTGATTTGTTGAGATTCTCAGGTGTATGGGTTAATATCTTTATCATATCTGAACAATTTGGGAGTCATAATCACCAGAAATACTTTATCTCCTTACCTACTCCATCTAAGAGTCCAATATTTCTGTGCTTCATTATAGGTAGGACTCATCAAGTTCACTAATCTTTTCTTCTTCAGTGTCTAGACTGCTGTTAGTTATACCTAGTGTGTATTTAAATTTCAGATGCTGTACTTTCATTGTAGAAGTTCGATTTATCTTGTATTTTTTATTTTCCTTCTCATTGTGTCTTGTTTGTGTCTATGTCTAAATATTTTAACATCTTCATAATAACTGTTTTAAATTTTATCTGCTCTCTATCATCCCAGTTACTTCTGGCTATCTTTCTGTTTGTGATTTATCTACTGCTTACAGATCATATTTTCTTATTTCTTTATGTCCAGTAATTTTTTTATTGGCTTTGAACATTTTGAATGTTATGTTTTTGGATGTCTGGACCTTCCTTTAAAGAATGTTAGAGTTTGTTTAAGCAGGCAGTTACTTGTGGATATTTTTATTCTTACAGACTTATTTCTGATGCTTTGTTAGGGTAGATATCCATAATCTATAATCTATGACTGGTTTGTCACTTCACTTTATACCTTAAGTTATGGTCATTCCTGGATCTCAGTTGATTTCCTTGGATGATTAATTGATGGTTGATGCTAAATATTACTTGACGGTTGATGTAAAATATTGTTCAGCTCTGTGTAAGCTACAGTTTCTTAGTTCATGGTTTTATTTGTTCTTTCCTTGGTGTTTTTTCTTTTTCTATCCTCCTGGAGTATGCCCATATTCTTATTCAGCAAGGAATTTAAGAAGACCCACATGTAGATTTGTGGAGTTCCTTCTCTGCTTATTTTCCTTCCCTCTGTTATTCAGCCTTGCAAATCCAATTCAACTTCTGTGAAATCTTATCTATGTACCTGTGGTCAGCTAGACCACTGTGCTTTGCTCCTGGGTCCTCTCTGCGCCAAGGTATAGGAAGCACCTTGAGTTAGTCAGAAAACCGGACTAATTGGCAGGACTTATCTCATTTGCTTTACTTCTCTCAGAGCACTAAACTAACTGCTGATTGTTCAACAAATGAAAATAATTGTTTCACATATTTTGTTCAGATTTCTAATTCTGGATTGCATCTTTGAAGGATTGAAGTTGTATAGAAAAACATATAGTGCAGGGCACCAGGTGGCTTGGTTGGTTAAGCATCTGACTCTTGGTTTCAGCTCAGGTCATGATCTTAGGGTGGCGAGATTGAGCCCCGCGTTGGGCTCCACACTCAGCATAGAGTCTTCTTGAGATTCTTTCTCCCTTCCCCCCTGTTCCTCTACCTGCTCAGATACCCTCTCTCTCTGTCTTTCTAAAATAAATAAAATCTTAAAAACCACAGTGGGGCAGCTGAATAGAATTAAGGATTTCTTATATGTCTTGCTTTGGCAGGGGGATTGCTGTTAAAAACTATCAGTGGGGTAGGAGGAAAAAGCAGGAAAAAGGGAAAACAGGAGGAGGCATTAGGATGGGAACAGAAAAGATAGTATGTTCCCTTTTCATTTGTTGATTTTGAGGTAGCAGAGTCAAATGGATATGTACTATCAGAAACTGAAGCCTAGTAAAGAGGTCTAAGTTAGAGATTCAGGTACTAAGTAAATAGTTAAATATTACATTAGGCAACAGAGCAGAAAAAAAAAAACAACTTTGGGGTATCAAGAATCTTATGGGGGCGCCTGGGTGGCTCAGTGGGTTAAAGCCTCTGCCTTTGGCTCAGGTCATGATCCCAGGGTTCTGGGATCAAGCCCCGCCTCGGGCTCTCTGCTCAGCAGGGAGCCTGCTTCCCCTCCTTTCTCTCTCTGTCTGCCTCTCTGCCTGCTTGTGATCTCTGTCTGTCAAATAAATAAATAAAATCTTTAAAAAAAATGAATCTTATGGATACTATTTGTTCTGCCTTCTTTATACTAGTACCTTAAAATATTACTGAAAAAGGAAATGTCCTGGATCATGGGGATCATTTCTTTAAATTGAAGCTATGTTATCTATGGTTTCTTTAATCAAATATGACAAATTGAATTGCCCAAGGGAAGAGCCAAGTCAAATTTCTCTACAACATAAAAACAACAACAACAAAACACACACACACATACAGGAAACAAGAGTATGGTGTAAACATGGGGAAGCAAAAGAAAGCAAGAAAGTATGTGACCAAGAAGTGAATGCTTAGACTCCAAGATCAGGGGCTTAAGCAGAAGGATAGAATTAACCAGTCAGGAAATGACAGGTGTCGGCAAGGATGCAGAGAAAGGGGATCCCTCCTACATTGTTGGTGTGAATGCAAGCTGGTGCAGCCATTCTGGAAAACAGTATGGAGTTTCCTTAAAAAGTAGGAAATAGAGATACCCTATGACCCAGCAATTGCACTACTGGGTATTTACCCTAAAGGTATGAATGTAGTGATCCGAAGGGGCACGTGCACCCCAATGTTTATAGTAGCAATGTCCACAATAGCCAAACTATGGAAAGAACCTAGATGTCCATCAACAGACGAATGGATAAAGAAGATATTATATATATATATAAAGCAGCCATCAAAAAAAATCTTGCCATTTGCAAGACATGGATGGAACCAGAGGGTATTATGCTAAGTGAAATAAGTCAATCAGGGGCACCTGGGTGGCTCAGTGGGTTAAGCCACTGCCTTCGGCTCAGGTCATGATCTCAGGGTCCTGGGATCGAGGCCTGCATCGGGCTCTCTGCTCAGCAGGGAGCCTGCTTCCTCCTCTCTCTCTGCCTGCCTCTCTGCCTGCTTGTGATCTCTCTCTGTCAAATAAATAAATAAAATCTTTAAAAAAAAATAAGTCAATCAGAGGACAATTATCATATAATCTCTCTGATATAAGGTATTAGAGAGGCAGGGCAGGGGTTAGTGGGAGGGAAGGGAGAAAAAAAATGAAACAAGATGGGACCAGGGAGGGAGACAAAACCATAAGAGACTGTTAATCTCAGGAAACAAACTGAGGGTGGCTGGGGGTGGTGGGGGGAGGATAGGGTGGCTGGGTGATAGACATTGGGGAAAGTATGTGCTATTGTGAGTGTTGTGTATTGTGTAAGACTAATGATTCACAGATCTGTACCCCTGAAACAAATAATACATTATATGTTAATTTAAAAAAAAAAAGGAAAGTAAAGAAAGATCCCACTGCACTCAAGGAAAGAGAAGTCCCCCAACATCTTTCCTGGTTATTCTTCCAATATAACACACAACTGGGCCTACCTTACCACATCCTGATTGATACCAACTTTATCACCTTTTCCATTAAAGCCAAACTTGACTTAGTAGAGCCAATGATGGACTTTTTTTTTTTTAAGATTTTATTTATTTATTTGACAGAGAGAGAGATCACAAGTAGGCAGAGAGGCAGGCAGAGAGAGAGAGGGAGAAGCAGTCTTCCCGCCGAGCAGAGAGCCTGACATGGGGCTCGATCCCAAGACCCAGAGATCATGACCTGAGCCAAAAGCAGAGGCTTAACCTACTGAGCCACCCAGGTACCCCAATGATGGACTGTCTTTGTGCCAAGTGTATATCCTTTGTATAACTGTGTAATGGCTGAAATTGAGAAACGGGCAAAATTATTGAGTGGTTCTAAGGGTTGCCAAAGATCCAAGATTTGAACTATTACCATGCACACACAAAGGAACCTATGCAGATGACTGCTTAGTTCAGAGAGTAACTCAGCACGAGCGCTACATTGTGGTCACAGTTGACTGGGACCTTAAATGAAGGATTCAGAAGTTCCCTAGGGTTCCCATCATGTATTTCTAACCATAGGTACAAGATTGAGCAGATGCCAAATGATTATGGATCCCCTCGGTTCTAATTCTTAAAAGAATGCCTTCCTTTACCAACTTTTTCTGTTGCCAGTTCCTGTTAGCAATATGCTATAGCATGAATTATTCTTTTTACTCTTTACTCTGTTATGAGCTGAGTTTGGTTAAATACACTCACCTTTTGATGTTTTGATACTTTGTATTGTTTTAAATATTGTATCTTTTAATAAATCAGATGATTGCACATATTTTTTAAAAAAGTAAATTTTCAAAAGGGACATATTTCTAAGGAAATTGATGTGTTCCTGAGAGTCATGTGTGGCATTTAAAGAAAATTGCCTATAAGTAAACATATAATTTGTTTATTCAACATATTTACTGCATCCTATTACGTGACAGGCATTGTTCCTAAGAGTCAAAGATACAGTGATGACCAGAGAGCCAAAGCTCTTACTCTCATTTTACTGAGATATGTAGAAATCAGCAAATAAAATTAGTGAGTAAACATATAAGTAGTTATAAATGCCATGAAAAATAAACAAGGTAAGGCAATGGAGAGTTCTATGAAGTGGTATTTTGATACTGTGATTAAGGCCTGAATAGAGAATTGGTGTTCCCATGCAGGGGACAATGAGTGCAATGACTCTAAAACAGGAACTAGCTTTGTATTTTCAAAACAGGCAAGAATATCAGAATATCCAGAAAGGAATAACTAAGTAGATAGAATGGATGTGATCAGTAGTTCACAGTTATGGGAAGAGTCCTTATTAATGAATTCTTTTTCCACAGAAACCATTTTGGCTTTTTTCCTTAGTGGAATGAGAAGCAGCCTTTGGGTGGGGGAGGGTGGTGACTATGAAGCGATGCAATCTGATTATTGTTTTCATACTATTGTTTGAGGAGGAAATTTTGCTGTAAAAACAGTAACGGAAAATTATATGTTAGAAGGTGACATGGAGAGAAAAAATGATCTATTTCAAGGAGGGATTCTAGAAGACTCTAAAATGGAGATATTTGATCAGAATCCTGAATGAAGTAAGGGAGTGAATCCTGTGGAAGTCTCTAGGATGGATATTCTGGGCAGTTGCTTTTGAGGAATAGCAGTAAGTCCAGTATGGCCTGAATAGGGAGTCTAATGGGGAAAATGAAAGGCAGTAATTTTGGAGACAGAGATATAGGGCAGGTCATATAGTGCCTTTTACCCCATGGTAAAGTTGTTGAGATTTTTTTTAGACAGATTTGAAGGTTATTGAGCAGGGGAGTGACATGCTTTGTCTTTTGCTGAAAGCATGATGCCATTTCACCGAGGTGATTTTCACTGCCAGGTAGCAAATAGTTTTCAGAAGGAAAAAGGGGAAGCCGGAATGCTACTTCTGAAATTATCGTAGGAGTCCAGTTGAGAGATGGGGGTGGGGGGCAAAGTCATAATGGCTCTGCAGAGTGGGCAATTTGGGATAAATCTTATGTTAGATTCAAAGAACATGAAAACAGATTGCATGTTGAGTGTTAAAGGAGTCGAGGAAACTCTTTTTAATAGGATTTTTATATTCTTTTTCAACTGCTGATTTACAGATTTGTGGTCATCGTGTTTTTTTGTTTCCATTTAATCTTTTTCCTCTGTCAAGCCTCAGGATGAAAGGATAAACAACAAATAACCCCTCTCTCATGCTTGCCCTCATTTCCCACTGTGTTATTTTTTCTTCTCAGATGTACATATATACTGCTGCACATAATTATACATTTTTGTATGGAGAAAAATAGAACATTCGATGCCTGATGAGCATCACAATAAACTTTTCTCATAAGTAAACTTCCTTACGGTGCCAGACACAAAATGTCAAGGAGTTCTTTAGCACTTTTCCACAGACATCAATGTTTCTATTCCCTGCTCAGCAGAGTTCTATATTCAGTGACATTACAAAGTCATTTGAAGGGAAGTTGCCTGGTGAGTGAGAAGATGATAGTCTTCTTCGTCTTTTAAGTAACTGAAAAATGTTTCAGCAAGACAAATTTCACAGTGTTCTAATTCATTTTTTTTTTTTTTTCTTTCTAAGTGGAAGTCCTCTTCTAAGTGAACATTTGAAGATCGGAAACCTAAGAAATGTCCTGATAACTGCTAGGAAAGAGAGAATGTCTTTCTATATTCTTCCAGTCTCTCATTAAAGATACTGAATATTCTAAGAGAGGATGTCTAATTCTAGTAGGGCGAGGTTGCTGATTCTGTTTTACATTTTTGGGCAGTACACAGTAATACAAAATAAACTATCTCTCCCCAATTCCTTTGTAATTTCAATTCAGCTCTACTGTACTCACATGAAATACATTTAATCTAGGTCTTGCAGAATAATTAGGTTCTCAAAGAAAGGAGACTGGGGAAGACACACCAAGAGGCATAAGAAGCTGCTCAGAGTAAGTGCTGTCAAAGAGAAACTGCATCCAATGGAGTTAAAAAGGCAAGGAAGATTTTACTCAAGATTACTGCGGTAGGGGTTGAGACTACTACAATGGTAGAGAGGGACCTAACTCAACTCCACTGAAACAAAAGATGGAAATGTTTGTAATGGTTAAGCACTGGGTTAAGCTAGTAGGAAAGAACTGGAGGGCTTTAGAAGGGAGATTGGTCAATGTGATTAGTGTTTGGTAATCAGTGCTTAGCAAAGTTAGGCTCCTACCCTCCCCACAGAGTGAGATATAGGGGATCTGTCATCCTGCTGATTTCGATTTCAAAGGGATGGCTTTGTGGTCCTGGGAAACACATTCATGGGCTGTAATCCTAGCAAGAAGCTGAGTGAAGATTTGCATTTCAGTGGAACAGAGAAATAATTTAAAATCACAAGTTTTTGTTTTGTTTTGTTTTGTTTTTGTTTTTTTAATAAGTGACCTAAAAAGGGGGAGGTCAGAGACCTATAATCAAGAAGTACATTTTCTGAAGTTTACTGGAGCTGAGGGGAATGTTAAGGATGTCTTGGTCAGAGCAGGAGAAACATGGCTGCTGAATATGAAGTCTGAAGCCCTTCTTTTGAAATGACTTACTCATAGTACTATTACTAGAAGATTTTCTTGCTTTTGACAAGGAGGGTAGGTTGAAGGGCTAAGAGGGAAGACTAAGGCAAACTGGTGAGGAAGCTACTACATCAGTCATACACACCAGCTGGTAAAGACCTATTATGATGTCAGAAGCCATGCAAATGAGAAGATATATGAGCATAGAATAACTAAGTGAAACCAAATATTTCTCTATTATCAATATTTCTGGTAGCAACCAAACTTCTCTGTCATTTAAACTTAGTTTTGCTCATTTTGATTACCCTGCATTTGTCAGCATTTTAAATAGCCACATGGGGCCCACAGATTTAACAGACAGATGTCCATCAGTTAAAGCAGAAGATGAGTAAAACTCTTGAGCCATTTAGTTACTGAAGATTATAATTACCTTGGCATTAGAGTTCCTAGGGGTTTATATAATTCCTGTCCATTCTCTGGATGGTGATCTAATGGTTTTGCTTCTGACATGAAGGATGCTATTCCTAATGTTCACGGCAGATTAATTCACTAGAGAAAGGTGAGTGACAATGTACTGCCAGCGGTCATGATTGCCTCTTCTTGGCTGCCATTTAGTCTGTTGTTTCATGTTTTTAGCATTAAGAAAACTTTTACTAGTTTGTGCCAACAATGCTTTCCTGGGGAACTTAATTGTCTGTGTCTGTCTGCAAAACAGACTATGACTGCAGAAGGCACAAACATGAGATATGTAGGGTGTCACATGATTGCTTCACTTTGAAACACATTCAAGAAAGTTCATTTAGGATTTCTAAATGAATAATGTTGTCAATCTTAGTTTACTCTAGGATAATTTACTGGATAGCTTTCATGACACCGAAGAAAAATAACTGCCATACTTATTCTGGTTTTTAAAAAATAGCTCTGATTCGAAACTATTATTAGAAATTTATTTCATTTCCTTTTTGTAGTTCATCTCTTTTCTGAAATACTTCTTTGTCCTTCTGTTTCTTTTGTATGAGCAAAGTGACTCATGACAGCATAAATTATTAGGTTAATTTTGGGAAATGAATGAGATTTATTGAATTAAAGATCCATACATGGGTAGAATATATTTACCTCTAAGTTGGACATAGTTAGAACTGGCTATGCAAAAACTTAATATCAGTCTTATGCCATTCTTTGATTTTTGTATTGAAATGCATTATCTTTATCCTGACCACATTCAGACACTATAACTGGGTAGTTCTATGTGTGTATAAATGTAATACATTGGATGTAATACAGTGAAAAAAATTTTCTACTTAATAAGTAAGAGATAAATAAGATCCAAGCTGGCGGGACTAAGAACTGGAAATAAATGTGAGACCTCAAGATGTAGAATTCTTGACCTTCAGCTCCTGTGACCCATTATTGATTGCTGAGCTGCCTGTCATGGGAAGACTGAGTGGAATTCAGGCTAGTCAGAGTAGTTCAGACTTTGATGACACAAACAGCCTTTTTTGTTTACAGAATATTGTTTTAAAAATACATGTTTTTTAACTTCTTAAATTGTGTATAAAACTTTTTAATCTTTAAGAGTACAGCTGAATTGTGTATTTGGATTCATTTGGCTCATACGTGAGCATGTAGTTTGTTATTTCAGGGAGTAATAACAGCAAAATAAATTGATTATAGAATACCAGATTTGTATAATAGTTTATGCAATAATGTAAATTGCATCCACATAGTCCACATTGTGCTGGTGGTCTCTTAAGAGACTTCTGAGGGAAAAAAACACACCTAAATTCTTTTATTCTTCATGAAGATGACAAAAACATCTTCATTCATATAACAAATATGGATATAGTACTATCATGTACCACATAGCATGAAGTCAAACTTAAGGTAGGTATAATCCTTGTTATTATATAACTTCTTGTTTGGTATTGTGACTAGTAAACTAGGAGGAAACAACAGTTGACCATCGTTTTATGGTGATATGTGTCAAGACTTTTTATACATCATAAGCACTTTTTCTGTTGCAGTAAACTAGAGAAATGTTTTCCTTCAAGTGCCAAGCCTTTGCTTGATTTTCTGCCCCAGAGGAAGGTAATCAAAGTTATGATACTGAAAGAGGGCTAAAATGAATGGATAGTTATTAAAAGGGATTAAAAAGAGAAGTACGTGTATTTCATACTCAACTTCTGTTCCAAAGAGCAATATTTTCATTAATGAATATTAATGTATAAGGGTTAAATGTTCAGAGTAGAAGCATGTCTATTTTTAGGGTAAATTTTTATGAGTTAGGAGATTATAATATATCCATGAAACCATCAAGTTAATTTTTTCAGTCTCAAGTGTATCAATGTGAACAGAATTTCTTTTCCCATTGAATTGTTTGGTGCCTTTATAGTAAATCAAATGATTCTGTCCGTTTGGGTCTATTTCTGTCCTCTATTATTTTCCATTGGCCTTTTGTCTACCCGCATATGCTGGAACTACACTTTCTGGATTACTATAGCTTTATAGAGGATCTGGAAATTAGGTAGTATACGTCATCGAATACTGTTCTTTTCAAAGTTGTATTGGTTATTCTGAGTCCTTTGCTTTTTCATATAATTCCTTAGAGTCACCTTGTCATTTTCTACCAATATGCTTGCTACAATTTTGATTGAGGTTTCAATAGATTTATTAGAGCAGTTGGGGGATAATGATATCTTAACACTATGGAGACTTTCAGGCCATTATTTTCATATATCTCCTTATTTAGATCTTCATTTGCTCACAATTATCTTTAGAGTTTACAGTTTGGAAATCTTATACATCTCTCTTTACATTCATTTATAGTTTTCATATTTTTGCACATGATATTTAAAATTTTCTTTTCCAATTATTCATTAGTAATAAATAGAGATACAATTGATTTTTCCATACTTTGACATTGCTAAATCTTGTTATTTTTAATTGTTATTTTTTGTGGTTCATTTGTAAAGTCCTTGGGATTTTCTACATAGAAACTGAGAATAAAGGTAATTTTATTTTTTTCTTCTTAACCTGTATACTTTTGAGGTCATTTTCTTCCTTTTACTAGCTAGGACTTGAGCACAAAGTTGAATAAAACTTGCACGGAGAGATATCTTTTCCTTCTTCTAGAATATAGGACAAAAAGGACTGAGTTTTTGCCAATAAGTATCTTGTTCACTGAGATGTTTTTGAAGATACCCTTTATCAGATTGAGGAAGTTCTACCTATTCTTACTTTACCAACAGTTTGCTTTCATAAGTAATGTTGAGCTTTTTCAAAAGTAGTTCTTCATTTAAGGTGATTATGAGTTTATTCCTTTTTTCTGTGTTTGGTAAATTACATTAATTGATTTCTGGATTATGAAGTATTCTTACATCTTGGAATAAATGTGTTCATTTGGGTATAAATGCCACTTCTGTGTTATGATTTTTACATATTGCTGAATTCATTTGCTAATATTCTGTCCATCTACATTCATGAGGCACACTGGTTAACACATGAACATAGACATTCTTTTTTTTTTTTAATTTTTAATTTTTTTTATTTTTTCAGCATAACAATATTCATTATTTTTGCACCACACCCAGTGCTCCATGCAATCCGTGCCCTCTACAATACCCACCACCTGGTGCCCCCAACCTCCCACCCCCCACCCCTTCAAAATTCTCAGATCGTTTTTCAGAGTCCATAGTCTCTCATGGTTCACCTCCCCTTCCAATTTCCCTCAACTCCCTTCTCCTCTCCATCTCCCCTTGTCCTCCATGCTATTTGTTATGCTCCACAAATAAGTGAAACCATATGATAATTGACTCTCTCTGCTTGACTTATTTCACTCAGCATAATCTCTTCCAGTCCCATCCAGAACATAGACATTCTTATAAGCTCTTTGTGAAGTTGCTACTGCCTTATCAGTTTCCAGAAATGTTTGTGAACGATTGATACTATTTCCTCCTAACATATTTGATTAAATTCACCAGTATAGTTATTTGGATATAGTGTTTTCTTTCTGGAAAGGCTTTTAATTATGAATTCAATTTCTTTAATGAACTTAGAGCTATTCAAATTTTCTTTTTTTTTCCCCTTACATCAGTTTAAAAAAATGTTTTCAAGTAAAGTCTGTTCAAATGGTGGTTGAACAATTGGATATTGAAACAGAAGAAAATGAATGTTGACTTCTAATTTGTATTTTAAACAAAAATTAATTAATTAAAATTAATTAATACATAAACATAAAAAGTAGAACCATTTAGCTTGTAGGTAAAACCGGGAGCATACATTTTGTACTTCGGGGTAGGTAAATAGTTTTTAGTCAGGACACAAAAAATACTAAGTTTATATAAAAGGAAAATAAGTTGAACTTTGGGAAGCAAGAATACTGCTTATTAAAACACACTGTTAAGCAAATGAATATTCAAGCCACTGGCTGAGGGAAAATTTTAGCAATACACATATATGACAGTGAACTTATGTCAGGAATATAAAGGACTCATAAACAATTCAACTGAAAGATACTCAAAATAGTTGAAAAGACTATTCACAAAGGGAGATGTATAAATAGCCAATAAACACAAGAAAATGTGGTCAGCATTGTATTAACCAGGAAAATACAAATTAAAGCCACAATGACATACCACTGTACTCTTCCTCTAGAATAGCTAAACTTAAAACCACTGAGAGTTCCAAATGTTGGTGAGAGTATGGAGCAACTGGAACACTCAGACATTGTTGGTGAAACTGTAAGATGGTTATAACCATCTTAGAAAACAGTTTGGATGTTTCTTCTAAGCTTAAATATCTATCTCCCTGTATTCCAGTGATTTTACTCCTAGGTTTTTAGCTGGGGGAAATGAAACTTATGCCAGTAAAAAGACATGTACGGAAAGTGTGTAGCAGCTTTATTCCCAACAGTCAAGAAATGGAGGAAACCCAATATCCATTAATAGGAGAATGGGTCAGCAAATTGTAGCATAATCATACAACTTTATGGTAAAACTAAGTAATAGACTGATGCACACAGTAGTATAGGTGAATCTCAAAAATACACTGATAGGACCTAGGCACAAATGCATACTAACTGCATAGTTGTATTTTTGAAAAGTTTTAGAAGGCAAAACTGATTCATTGGAGTAGAGGAAGTGGGATTTCCTCTGCAGGGACAGCATTTCTCTGAAGGAGGATCAGGGAACTTGCTGAGGCATTGGAAATATTCTATATCTGGATAGGGATGTGGATTACATGGTTGTTGGCATTTGTCAAAACTCATCAAACCATTCAGCCAAGATTTGTGCATTTTGCTGGATGAAAATTACGTCTCGATTTTTTAAGAAAATAAAATAAAAATCACTTATTTTTTCAAAAAATTATAATGTGAAAGGGAATACAGATTGTACTATGCAAGGTGAGAATTCAACTGTAAGAGATTTATGTGTATGTTCAACAAAGTCAAATTATTATACATAGGAAAAAACAAAAAAATGCCTATAAAATAGTTCATCTCTTGGGAAGAATTGAATCCGTGAAAATATGTTATGATTTCTGTGTGCAGTCCACCAAATGGTGCTATTAAAATGCACATTAATAGTACTAAGAAACCACAGCCCCAGATGCATATATGTAAATTTGTCTCAGGATAGTATGGGTTTCATTATTATTTTTATTTTAAATGATTTTCATAAATTTTATCTTTGAGAAAGCCTGAAATTATAAAGTAATTTCAGAAAAACTAAAAATATATCTAAGAACACCTTGCAAGTTTCATTTGATTTCATGTTTGAGCTGAAATATGATTGTCTTTGGCATTTTAAGTATTTTAAATTTTAGTCATTTTAATTTGCATATTTTATATCATTTTAAATTTAAATATCAATTTTTAAATTCAAATACATCTTACACTTATATATGGAACATATTTTTAAGTAATACAGTTTTTAAAAGTAACTTTAGAGAGAAGTAAAGTAAAAGAAATGATGATGGAAAAAAATAAATTAATGAAAGAGGCCCTCAACCTCATATATCTTAAATTCTTAGTTTTTATAAGTTGGGAGGAGCATGATCTTCATTTTTGTTCCTTTTTTTCCCAGTTTTTCCTACTGTTACTAATCAGTGGAGACATATGAAATAGTTCAAAAAGTTTAGCCTTCAATTCAAAATTTTTCAGAAATTTATATTAGCAATAGTGTTGTAATTGCAAATGATTTTGTTATGTAAACATTTGCTGACTTAATTCTCTCTATCTGTGAGATAGTTACCATTTGCCATTTTCACATTATTCTGACATTACCAGAAGTAAACTGACTATAAATCTTCAAATGTATTAGCTGGTGTACTTTTCTTTTATTGAATTACTGTTTTCATCTTGCTACATCTTCATAATTGAGTGTGCCACATACGTACAACATCTGATCATTGGTAGAACTTAATTGTTTCAGTCTGGGCTTAAGGAAGAAAGGTGTTTATGGTAATATAATTTCTGCGTTTTAAGTATTAGTATAAAATAATGTTCGAATGGTTTGGAAAATTGTACGATTTTAATTTCTTGAATTGAGCATGATTGGTGTCTCCTATGGTGTCATATCTAATTCCTTCTCTAAAGTATGTAAAGAATATTCAACAGGGTATGTTTGCATTTAATAGTTTAAATACAGTTTATCCCAGGATATATTCAGTTCTGCTGATACCTTAATGTGGCAGCTGCTTGTTTCTTTAGAATAAAGCATTTTCACTCTCACAGAGTAGCCAAAGAAGACATCTTTGCTCACATATGTAATAGTTGATTTTTATGAGACTTACTTATATACCTAAAATAAGTTCAGTATCTTAATCTTCAAAGTTAATTAGAAAAAGTAATTTTAAATAAGCAATTAATATTGCCTGTATCATGCATTTATTAAATAGTATTCCTTGCATCACAAATCTTATGTCAGTGGAATCTTCCATTGTATAAGTTTTTGAGGAAGGTGTGTCACCACTCCTGTTTACAGAAGGCCCAGTATTCCCTCTCCTCTGTCTCTGGTAGCTAAGGTGCAGATTATGATCAGGACACAACCCTTCTTATTCCCATTCAGTGCTTTTATATGGGATAGACTTGTGAGTCTTGTGAGTGTAGAAGCAGAGATTGGAACTCAATTCATAAAGGGTGTGGCTGCAGAACAGTACAGTTGTGTCTGATGTCAAGAATGCCTGTGGTGCTGGTGATCCCCAGTGGAAGGGGTAGCAGTGTATCTTAAGTAAACACTTCCCAGGTGTTTCTTTAGGAGTGGCTTCTTCTGTATGGCTTGCTTTCCTTCCTTTTGTTTCTAAAACCTGTTGCAGTTACCTTTATGGTAATAATGTGAGCTTTCTGATATCCCTTCATTCAGGCTATTTTCTACTTAGTTTTGTTGCCTTATTATTTATTTATTTATTTATTTATTTATTTATTTATTTATTTTTAAGAGAGGGGAAGTAGGGGAGGGGCAGAGGGAGAGTGAGAGAGAGAATTTTAAGAAGGCTACACACCCCCAGCACGGAGCCTGAGATGGGGCTTCATCTCACAATCCTGAGATCATGGCCTGAGCTGAAATTGAGTCAGACACTTAACCTACTGAGCCAACCAGGCACCGCAGTAGCTTTTGTTGCTTTAAACAAAAAGAACCCTTGGGAGGGTAATTTCCTCCGTGATATTTTCTACAAATGACTGGCAAATGAAATAGACTTAAAAGCTCTCATTCTTACGTAAACAAATGTATTGCCACAATTATTAATTAATATGAGGTAAAGCTTTCCATGCACAGATGGTGTGTAGTTTAAAAGTCAGTGCTTAATTTTTTAAATTCTTTAATTTTTTTTTAACTGATTTCAATTGGCCATGAATTTTAAACATATTTCTCTGGGAATTTGTGAGTTACATTGTATGTAACATAGTCAATAATCTGACCTAATTTGTACATTAATAAATGTAGGATTGCCTGCCTGCAGGCCTGTTTTTCTTCTTCCTTCTTTTGTTCAAACATACAGTGCCAGAGCTGTGGTTAGTATTGTGATGGATATAAATTAACCCTACTCTTGAGAATTTGAAGTCCAAAATGTTAAATAACATGAGTTCATGTTCTGTAAAACTAATGAGAGAAAGAATGAAATGAGGCTGTGGCCATGCCGTCCTTTCTGTGGCCTGCAAGCAAGATGCAGCAGTTTCCTTGAGGTCTTGCTGTTGGGGGATGTATTTATGATTAGGAATAGTAGGCAAGTAGACTTTTTTCCCTAAACCCAAGAAACAAGAGTTTAAGATCTCCTATGTTTTATGAAAGTCTACTTTCTCTATTTTTCAAGGAGAGTCAAACTCAGTGTTAAATATAGTTCACATATACAAGGATTAAATATAAAAAGGTTTTGAACAAGCAAATTTATAGTTCTCTACTGTAATTGGATTATGATTGTTAATTAATTAATTAACTTGAGAGGGACTGGGAGAGAATCTTAAGCAGGCTCCATGCCAAGTGTGGACACCAACACAGAGCCCTATCTCAGGACCCTGAGATCATGACCTGAACCAAAATCAAGGGTCTGATGCTTAACTGACTGAGCCACCCACACACCCCTGTAGTTTTCTTTAAAGAATATAATTCTTGTGATGCATTTTATCTTTTTTTTTTCTTTTTCTTTTTTAGGATGGGGAGAGGGGAGAAGGAAGGAGGGAGAGAGAGACACACAAACCCAGACTGTTTCTAAATATGGCTATTTCAATGTTGAGTATTTGCCCCTAAACGTACACAGTTTGATAATGACTAAGAATCTTTTAAAGTGGCTATGCTCTTTGAAGGGGTATTATGAAAACATAATGGGCTATATTTACTTCTTTTTTTTTTTGAAGATTTTATTTATTTATTTGACAGGCAGAGATCACAAGTAGGCAGAGAGGTAGGCAGAGAGAGAGAGAGAGGAGGAAACAGGCTCCCTGCTGAGCAGAGAGCCCGATGCAGGGCTCCATCCCAGGACCCTGGATCATGACCTGAGCCGAAGGCAGAGGCTTTTAACCCACTGAGCCAGCCAGGTGCCCCTAGGCTATATTTACTTCTTAATTCTCATTTTTGTCCTCTCTAGTATTTTCTATATACAGTTGAAAATCCACTCACACCTGATGAGGGGTTCCAGGGATAGCAGCAAACTCAACCTCTGTTCATTTCTCAAAATTATTAGATGGTTTTGATTTTTCTTAGCAACCATGGAAATACTACTTGGGTATTTTATTTTTGCCAACAAAATAATATACATATTTAGTAACTACTGAGTCTTAAAGAAGCATTTTCAAACATATTAAAATATTTTTATTATTTACATTTAAAATCTACATGAATATCATTTAAATTTTATATTTATTTCCAGTGTGGTTGCAATAATAGAAAAGAGGCTTAAACTTTAGTGTCTGAAATTTCTTTAATATAAAACAAATGTATCCATGTTTTGATCATCTCAAAAAGAATTTATTGTACCCTTGTTCATTTTTAAGGCCAATTAAACTACTGAACAAAAATAATTTAATAAAATTTCTTTTATATCATCTTTTATTAATATGTGATAAGTGTGACAGGATCTGGTATATATTTTAAGAGAATTTATTACTGATTTCTTAAATCACAAGAATTTGGTCATTGAGATTAGTCTTTAAATATTTTCATTTGTGTTTAAGAAATATAAAAGTAGGGGGCACCTGAGTGGCTCAGTGGATTAAAGCCTCTGCCTTCAGCTCAGGTCATGGTCTCAGGGTCCTGGGACCGAGCCCCGCATCAGGCTCTCTGCTCAGTGGGGAGCCTGCTTCCTCCTCTCTCTCTGCCTGCCTCTCTGCCTACTTGTGATCTCTGTCTGTGTGTTAAATAAAAAAAAAAAAAAAGAAATATAAAAGTAGGAGAAATGAAATAAGTATGGGTGAACTCATCAAGTTTTATAGATTTTAGTGATCTCCAATAATGCTTCAAGTGTTTACAACATTTTTCCAAGCTTAGAATGGAAATCTATTAGGATATGTGCCCAGATTGCAATGTCCTTGTATAATTTGGAAACTCTGTCCACAGAGGGGGCACCTGGTGGCTTAGGTGATTGAGTATCAGCCTCTTGATTTCAGCTCAGGTCATGATCTCTTGGTCCATCCTGGGATGGAGCCCAGGGTTGGGCTCTGTGCTCAGCACTGAGTCTGCTTTCCCTCTCCCTCTGCTTCTCCCCAACTCGTGCTCTCTCTCAAATAAGTAAATAAATACATAAAATCTTTTAAAAATCTATCTGTTCACAGAGGAAGCACAAATTAAAAGGCATGTTTGTACCAGTATGAAAAATGTCTTCCCGACCATTAATGATAGGACATAATAGAACTGTGTACTAACACATGTTAATGAGAGAACATTTTCCACATTCTTGTAATTGTGGTTGAGAAGGAGTCATATAGCCTCTCCCAGTGAGATAAACTGAGAGATGTGGCAGTTATTATTGGATGACTTCGTGGCCTGAGATTTATGGGGAAAGGAAGAATCAAGTAGATATGCAGGGATAAGAAAGAGAAGGAGTGTGTGTGTATGTGGGCGTGTGTATTTAAACAGTATTTGCTAAGTTTTAAGCAATTAAATAATACATTTCATGTCTGGGATATAGACAAGGATAAAGAAACATGGCAGTGAAAGGGAGGTAATAAAACAAATGTGGAAGTAAAGCAAGGTCAAGTTTGGTCTCCATTTCAGTAATTCACTTTCATACTGTACATTTAGATTCCTGATTTTAGCCTTTAACTGAATGATGTAAGACATGCCAAAAAAAAAATTTATTGCACAGGTACATCTTCTCAAGTTATAAATCTTATTAATTTCTTGTTGGGGTTCTGCTACATGCCGTTTCTAAAGATTTATGTGTTGGTAACATATTTGTGAGTCCCTGCATGGATAAGTATATCATTTATGTTCATCACATTTAAGTGAGAGCTCGGCTGAATACAGAACTCTCAAGTCAAAAAATTTGCTCCTAAATTCTGCAGTGATTGCTTAATTTTCTTCTGAAATTTTGTGATGCTCAGAAGTAATTATGAAGTTTGAAAAAAAAACAGTCTCTTTTTCAGTCCAAATTTTTGTCATCCTTGTAATTTGAAAAAAAAAAATTGAAGGATTTTTCTAGATGATTATTTGTTCTTTAAAAAACAGGAAAAGAATTTTAATGTACATATTCGGTATATTTTTCAACTCACTAATGTTTTGGGCATTATAGATTTTATGACAGTTTTTTGAATTTTTTTTTGTTTGTTCTTCTTAAAACTTTTCTGTTCTCCATCCTTTGGATCTGTTCTCTCATTTCTCACTGTTTTCATCCTCTTGCCATTTTCCTTTGCATACTAGGAAGAGTTCTCATGATGGTTTCTACTTAATTAATTTTTTAAAAATATTTATTTATTTATTTAGAGAGAGAGTGTGTGTGTGTGCACAAGTGGAATGGGGGGCAGATGAAGAGGGAGCGATACTCAAGCAGGCTCCCCATCCACCTCAAAGCCTGATACAGGCTCCATCCCACAACCCTGAGATCATGACCTGAGCTGAAATCAAGAGTTGGTCACTTAACTGACTGGGCCACCCAGGTGCCTCTCCATTAAATTATTTATTTTTAAATTTTGTGAATTATGCACTTTCTTACTCCATTATATATGGACATTCTGCTATTAAATACTTTTATTCTGTTTATCATCTGTCCCTAGTTTCCTTTCATCTTAAGACTTTCTCTTCCAATGAGATTGTATATTTTCTTAAAATATTAAGTATATCAACTTTGATCTAGTTTCCAAAGGAAATAGGGTAGTTTTGACAACAGCATTTAAGGGCCAGAATCAGTAGTATTAGTGATGCAAGCTGCAGTGTGCTAAGCCTGTTGTCCATGGTATCAGTCAGACAGTCACTGTCTGGTTGTGGTGCCCAAGCGGTACAGTAGTGCCTAAATGAGCCAGTTCTGTCAAGTGAATTTGTTTGTTGGCTGCAAATCTAACTCTCTACCAAAGATCCTGTATTATATATAGTTTTACTAACATATAAATATATTAATATATTTTTGTCTTAAAATTTTCCAGGGTCACCTTTTGTTATCTGCATGTGAAGCCTTGTACAGGAATTCAAAAATACTTGCTCATTCTCTTCTTTTTCTTTATTTTCTCATTTATTTTTATTATATACTTTTATTTGTATGTTCAGATAAAATTTTATGATACTCAAATGTGAACATTCTAAGGATTTGTTGAAATTCTTTTACCTTCCTTTCTTCCCCTTTTTCTGTATGTTCAAAGACATGCATTGTTATTCTTTTGTGTTTTGGGGGAAATTTTAATTATGAATGTTTATATATAATCCTCCCTCATAAATTCTGAAGTTTATTCTGGTCAGAATATAGATCTTTGATTAAAAAAAAAAATCCTCTCACATAATATCACAAGGCCCTTGCAGAAAAGTTGAAGACTAGGTTCATTCTCCATGTTAGCTGCCTCAAATAGAATTTCTATTTATAGAAATCCTGTATGTTCAAAATAATCCATATAAGTTCAGCTCTACTATAATTTCTATAAATCACAAAAATTGACTTGACCTTTTTTCTTCATTAAATTGCCTTTGACTTTGACTTTTGAGCCCTATTTATTTATTTATTTATTTGGTCAGTTCATGTCCTTTTTTATTCCAGGTCCTAGCATCTGTCCATATGTTCCTCATGTTTTTTTGTTTGTTTATATAAATGTAAAAATTTAATGAATTTTATTTAAATTCCATTTAGTTAATATACATTATGATACTAGTTTCAGGTATATAATATAGTGATTCAGTACTTCCATGCATCACCCAGTACTCATCACAGGAAGTGTACTCATTTTACCCATCCACCTCCCCAACTCCTCTCTGGTAATCATCAGTTTGTTTTCTATAGTTAAGAGTCTGTTTCTTGGTTTGACCCTCACTCTCTCTCTTTTTCTCCCCCCAAGTTTTTATTTAAATTTCGATTAGTTAACATACAGTGTAATACTGGATTCAGGTGTACAATTTAGTGATTTATCACTTACAACACCCAGTACTTATCACAAGTGTCCCTCTTAACTCATCACCCCTTTAGCCCATCCTCCTGACCACCTCCCCTCCAGTAATCCACAGTTTATTCTGTATAGTTAAGAATCTGTTTTCTGGTTTGCCCCTTTTATTTCTCTGTTCCTCCATGTTCATCTGTTCTGATTCTTAAATTCTTTGGAGGAATGAAATCATATTTGTCTTTCTCTGACTTACTTCTTTTAGCATAATACTCTCAACCTCCATCCACACCATTGCAAATGGCAAGATTTCATTCTTTTTGATGGCTGAGTAATATTCCGGTGTGTTTGTGTATGTGTGTATGATGCACATACACACACACACAAGTTCCTTTTTAGTCATTCATCTACCCATGGACACTTGGGTTGCTCCCATAATTTGGCTGTTGTAGATAATGCTGCTATAAGCATCAGGGTGCGTGTATCCCTTCAAATTAATATTTTTGTATTCTTTGGGTAAATACCACATAGTACAATTGCTGGATCATGGATAATTCTGTTTTTAACGTTTTGAGGAAACTCCATACTGTTCTCCAGAGTGGCTATACCAGTTTTCATTCCCACCCCAGTGCCAGAGGATTCCCCTTTCTCCACATCTTTGCCAACACTTGTTTCTTTTGTTGGTAATTTTAGCCATTCAGAACAGCTGCTGTGAGATGATATTGCGTAATTTTGATTTATATCTCTCTGATTTTCACTGATGTTGAACATCTTCTCATGTGTCTATGGCCATCTGTACGTTCCCTTTGGAGAAATATCTTTCATGTCTTCTGCCCATTTTTACACTGGATTATTTACTCTGTGTGTGTGTGTGTGTTGAGTTGTATAAATTCTTTATTTTGTATTAATAACCTTTCATCAGATATATCATTTGCAGATACCCTCTCCCATTTCATAGGTTGTATTTTAGTTTTGTTGATTGTTCCTTAGCTTCAGGAGCTTTTTATTTAATATAGTCCTAACAGTTTATTTTTGCTTTTATTTCCTTTGTCTCAGTAGACATTTCTCAAAAGAAGGTGGTATGGCATAAGTCAGAGGTTATTGTCTGTGTTCTCCCCAGGATTTTGATAATTTCTTGTCTCACATTTAGGTCTTTAATCCATTTTGAATTTATTTTTGTGTATGCTGTAAGAAAGTAGTCCAGTTTTATTCTTTTGCATGTTTCTGTCCAACATGTTTTTTTCTGTCTGACATCTTTTGCATGTTTCTTAACACCATCTGTTGAAGAAACTGTCCTTTTCCCATTAGATATTCTTTCCTGCTTTGCTGAAGATTAGTTGACCATATAGTTGTGGGTTCATTTCTAGGTTTTTGATTCTATTCCTTTGATCTATATGACTTTTTTTGTGCTAGTACCATACTTGATCACTACAGATTTATAATATAACTGGAAGTCTGGAATTGTGATACCTCCAGCTTTGCTTTTCTTTTTCAAGATTGCTTTGGCTATTTGGGGTCTTTTGTGTTTCTATACAGGTTTTAGGATGATTTGTTTTTAGCTCTGTGAAAATTGCTGTTGGTATTTTGATAAAAATTACATTAAATCTGTAGATTGCTTTGGGCAGTATAGACATATTAACAATATTTGTTCTTCTGATCTATGAGCATGGAATGTTTTTCCATATCTTTGTGTTCTCTTCAATTACTTTCATCAGTATATTCAAATCATAGGTCTTTCACCTCTTTGATTCAGTTTATTCCCAGGTATCTAATTATTTTTGGTGTAATTGTAAATGGAATTGATTCCTGAATTTTTCTTTCTGCTCCTTCATTATTGGTATATAGAAATACAACAGATTTCTGCATGTTAATTTTGTATCTGGGATTTCACTGAGTTTGTGTATATGTTCTAGCAAGTTTTTGGTGTAGTCTTCTGGATTTTCTGTATAGACTGTCATATCATCTGCAAATGGTGCAAGTTTTGCTTCTTTCTTGCCAATTTGGTGCATTTTCTTTCTTTTTGTTGCCTGATTATTGTGGCTAGGACACCCAGTACTATATTAAATAATAGTGGTGTGAATGGACATCCGTGTCTTGTTTCTGATCATGGAGGAAAAACTCTCAGTTTTTCTCCATTGAGGATGATATCGGCTGTGGGTTTTTCATATATGGCCTTTATGATGTGGAGGTGTATTCCCTCTAACCCTACTTAATTGAGTTTTTTTGTTTGTTTTTGTTTTTTATCTTGATGTCAAATGCTTCTGCATCTATTGAGAGGATCATATGGTTCATATCCTTTTTTTCATTAATATGGTGTATCACATTGATTTGTGAATATTGGACTACCTTTGGAGTCCAGGAATAAATTACACTTGATTGTAGTGAATGATTTTTTCAATGTGTTGTTGGATTTGGTTTGCTAGCATTTTATCAAGAATTTTTACATTCATGTTCATCAGAGATACTGGCTAATAGTTTTTTTTGTTTTTGTTTCTATTTTTTGTTTTGTTTTGTTTTTGTTTTTAGTGGAATCTTTATCTGGATTAGGTATTTGGGTAATGCTGGCCTCCTGGAATGAATTTGGGAGTTTTCCTTTCATTTCTGTTTTTTTGGAGTAGTTTGAGAAGAATGGATATTAACCTTTCTCTACATGTGTGGTCAAATTCCCCTGGAAAGCCTTCTGGCCCTGGGCTCTTGTTTGTTTGGAGATTTTTGATGACTGTTTCAATCTCCTTACTGGTTATGGGTCTGTTCAGGTTTTTTATTTCTTCCTGTTCCAGTTTTGATAGTAGATGTTTCTAGGAATTCATGCTTGTTGGAGTATATTTTTTCAGAGGACCAGCTCCTGATCCTGATTTCATTGATCTGTTCTGTTGTTTCATTCTTTGTTTTGTTGTGTTTTTTGTTTGTTTGGGTTTGTTTGGTTTTGTTTTGTTTTAGTTTCTGTATCATTCATTTCTGCTCTAATCTTTATTTTAATTTTTATTGTTTCCTTCCTTCTTACTTCTATCACTTGCTTTTGATCTCCATTTGCATGACAAATATTTCTCCATCCCCCTCACTTTCAATCTGCAGGTGTCTTTAGGTCTAAAGTTGTCTCTTATAGGCAACATATAGATGGGTCTTTTTTTTTAATTCATTCTGCTACCTATGTCTTTTGATTGGAAGGTTTAGTCCATTTACATTCAAAGTATTGATAGATATGTATTATTGCCATTTTATTGCTTTTTTGTCATCATTTATGGGAATTTTCTCTGATCCTTCCTTGTCTTTGTTACTTTTGGTATCTTTATTGCATTTGTAGAGTCTTCTTTGATATCTTTGGTAGGCTGGTTTAGTGATCATGATCTCCTTTAGTTTTTGTTTGGGAACTGTTTATCTCCTATTCTGAGTGATAGCTTTGCTGGATGAATTATTCTTGGCTACAGATTTTTCCATTCTGCATTTTGAGTATATTATGCTGCCCTCTTCTGGCTTGCCAAGTTTCTGTTGAGAAATCTCCAGCTAGCCTTAATGGGTCTTCCCTTTGAAGTTAAGAAGTTAAGGATTTATTTTCTCTTGATGCTTTTAAGATTTATTTTTCTTTATCACTATATTTTACAAATTTTATTGAAATATATGTTGGTGTTGGTCTGCTTTTGTTGATTTTGTTGGGAGTTCTCTGTGCCTCCTGTATTTAGATGTCTGCTTCCTTCCCCAGAGTAGGGAAGTTTTCAGCATTATTTCTGTGCATAAATTTTCTGCCCCCTTTTCTCTCTTTCTTCTGGGACTCCTATAATAAAAATGTATTATGTTTGATGGAGTCACTGAGTTCCCTAAGTCTAATGTCATGTTGCAAGATTCTTCTGACCCCCTTTTATTCAGCTTCATTAATTTACATTATTTTGTTCTCTAGGTCCCTAATTCATTCTTCTGCTTCTTCCAGCCTGCTGTTTATTGTGTTAAGCCTGTGTCTAATCTCATTTATTACATTCTTCATCTCTGATTATTTTTTAACTGTTTTATCTCTGTGGTAAAGGTCTCACTGATGTCTTCTATTCTTTTTTCAAGCTCAGTAAGTATCCTTGTGTTTGTTGCTTTAAATTCTCCAATAGGCATGTTACTTATATCTGTTTCTCTTAGATGTCTGGCTATGGCCTTTTCTTCTTCTTTCATATGGGATAAATTCCTCTGTCTTATCATTTTGTCTAATTTTCTCCCTTCTTTTCTGTGTTAGAAAAGTCAGTTATGTCTCCTGATCCTGAAAGTAATGGCCTTGTGAGGGAAAAGTCATGCAGTGCCCAAGGCCTAATGCCTCAGGGAATGTCCCTGGTATGTGCTGCTTGCATTTGCTATTGTTTTGGTTGCTGTGTCCTTCAGGCCAGTTGACTGCAGAAGCTTTCCTTGCCTGTTGTCACCAGTATTTGGTCCCTGGCCTGAGTGTGGTGAGTTTTAACTAGGTGTATTCTGGTCTTCTTGTGAGGTAAGACCCGTCAACACTTCCACTGGAACCGAAGCCCTGGAGAACTCTGGTTGGGAGATGTGGTGTGGGCAGGGGTTTCTGTTGGTTTTCTATGGGAGGGGCTTGCCATGCTGAGACTGAGGCTAGTGTGACTGAGGATAATTCTGCCACAATGCATGAGGGTAGTGCTTGATATAATCAAGTTATGTAGCCAGTGTCCATGCTGAGTTGCTTCCTTCAAGTAGCTCTGTGTTTATACTGAGGAGTAAGTAAGGAAATGGCACCAGCCAGCAGCTTTGTTCCTGGAGAGGCCTCTTTTGAAAGCTGCCTTGCAAGGAGGTATTCCTAGAAGAGTAAATAATCTCCCATTCTCTGTGCCCCAGGCTTTCTGTAGATCCCTGTTTCCACTCCATCTGCTTCTGGGTTGTTTGCCTGCTTTTTCTTTTTGAGCAGCTCATTACCCTTCTGGATCTATCCCAGCCAAGCCCTCCAATCTTTAAAATTCCAGGAATGGATAAAGAAGATATGGTCCCTATATACAATGGAGTATTATGTCTCCATCAGAAAGGATGAACAGTCAACTTTTATATCAACATGGACAGGACTGGAATAGATTATGCTGAATGAAATAAGTCAAGCAGAGAGAGTTAATTATCATATGGTTTCACTTAATTGTGGATCATAAGGAATAACACGGAGGACATTGGGAGATGGAGGGGAGAAGTAAGAAGGAGGAAATTGGAGAGGGATACAAACCATGAGGGGGGGGTGCCTGGGTGGCTCAGTGGGTTAAAGCCTCTGCCTTTGGCTCAGGTCATGATCCCAGGGTCCTGGGATCGAGCCCCACATCGGGCTCTCTGCTCAGCGGGGAGCCTGCTTTCCTCTCTCTCTGCCTGCTTCTCTGCCTACTTGTGCTCTCTGTCTGTCAAATAAAAATAAATAAATAAACAAATAAATCTTTTTAAAAAAAACATGAGAGACTGTGGACTCTGAGAAACAAACTGAGGGTTTTGGAGTGGGGGGGGAGTTGGGTGAGCCTGGTGGTGGGTATTATGGAGGGCACATATTGCATGGAGCATTGGGTATGATGCATAAACAATTTTGAAATACTGAAAAAGAATTACATTTAAAAAAAAATTCAGGCTCTAACCTGGTTGAAAGAATTCACTAAATTCAGCCCCTCTCATTTTCTAAGCCAGTGACTTTGGGGAGATGTTCTTCTTTTGCATTCCCCTGTTTGCTCCTTTATCCTTTGCCCTTCTCCATGACCATAGCTCCCTCCTCTCCACAGCACCTGCCATCTCTTTCTCCTTTAAACCATGTCTTCCCACTTCCTGCATTCTTTGATGTGGCCTCTTCTCATCTTTTGGTTGTGGAGTTTGTTTTGTCAGTCTTCGGGTCAATTTCTAGTCTCCAGGTCAATATTTAGGCTGATATGATAGTTACCTAGTTGTGTTTGTGGGCCAAGACCTGCGTAGGGTCCTCCTACTTTGTTGCCAACTTCCTCTCTCCAGCTGAATATAAAAGTTTAACAAGACATGTGGCTATTATTTCTGAGAAAGAGAATAAACAATATGTCAGTGATTCAGAAAATAAAGGTTTTATGCTTGCTGTTTATAAAAATTTCCTGGAGACCCTGTAGCACAGCCTCTACCTCCCTCATACTTTATATTATGATCTTCCTCTCAACTTTTTCAGTGGTTATTCTTACCAAATATAGTTCTTAACTAACATTTTGTCCATCCCAAACATGCCCTAATAATCACCTGCATTTGTTCTGAATAAGCCAACTTACTCTCTATTTTTGTGATTATTTCAAATGGTGAGTGACTTCATTATTTTGTTCAAACTCAATCTATGATATATTCCCATTCCTCTAATTAAGGATGATTATAACTTTTATTCAAAATTAATGTAATATTATTTAGCTGGACAGATACCTATTCTATTAATAGGCACTAAGTATATAGTTCCTTTAGTAGCCATATGGGAAATTTATACAAGCCCTTTGTTTATAAATATAAGTAAAGAAAATGATGTACAATAGCCCTGGCTCCAAAGAGATGGAATTTAATCAAATTCCATTATCCTATTAGCATTGGTAATGTTTGAGGAAGCCGTGTGAACCTCATTAAATTCTCAAAGCTCTTATGGTTTCCTGGATCTGCCATGATAATCAAATTGATGGAAATAGTCCAATCATGATAGCAAATTCCTTATATTTTTATAAATTTTTCACAACAAAAACATAATAATGCATTTTGTAATTAAATAAATGCAAGGGATGTATCTCTTTTAAATGTACAGAATTGTCTGTTTGTCCTTTTTTTTGACCTTGCCTTGCTAAATTCTATTCGAGCACATCAAGCAGACTTATCCTTTCTAACTATGAGAAAATCTCATTATTCATTTGCTCAAGCCTCTTTAGTACACTTCCATCTTTCTTAAATTAACAATCTAAATCTCAGTAGACTATGAAATCTTACATACAACTTTTTCAAACATACAGGCAAGCTATCTTTATTACTGTTCCTTTAACATGACAGACCCAATCCTACATCAGGGTAGGTCTTGCAGTTACTGTTCACTATTCTTGAATGACATTTTCTGAATGTTCTTTCTCCAGATAGTTCCATGACTCCCATATTGAATCCCTTCTGTCTTTGTTGACATTTTTAGTGCTTCAGATAGGTCTGTAAGCCCTGGATTAAAAGATGTAATCATTGGGATTTGCTCTAGAAGAGATTTTTATTTATTATGCTTTTCCATGGACAGAGTCATCACAACCTTCTTGCATCCTAGGCTATGAAATTTGACTTCAGATATTGCCTGAAAATTGGATCCTGTGATACTTGAAATATTGAAAGCGTTCTGAATGAAGATTAAGAATTGTCTATATATATTTATCCATTATCTCAAAGTAAAGTATAGAGTGGATAAACAGACATAATTTTTTTAAATTAAAGTAAAAATGGCTTGAAATATGCAGTTATGCAGTGTTATATAAATATAATGGAAAATAGAGGAAAAGAAAGCAGCTACAAAGTTTATACATCAAAAGGGATGTGGACAGTTAAAGAAGTAGGTTTTCCCATGGAACCTCTGAGAAATACAGGTTGATGAATGCCATTTCAAAGGGTAAGAGTAAGACAGCAGCTGGAAGGCAATTGAAATTTTCACTATTGAAAATTTGTCCCATTCCAGTATCCAGAGTGTAAGCGGTCAGATTTCTATTCCCCTAGATAGGAGATAACTTTTATTGGATAATTTCATTTGTCCTGGAGAAAATGATTCAAAACTTTCATATTAGAGTTAATTAATCTAAAGCAAAGTTAGCCAGTTGATAAGACCTACTAAATTCCTAAGTTCCAAACTGCTTTTTTGGTAATATTTTATTCTTTTACATAGTTAACTTATAGACACCAGATGCTTGAGGAATGTTTACAATGCAAAATGATGAAGAAGGAGGAATCAGAGTTATCCCTAGAAGAGACAAAAGAAAATTTAAGCAAACACTCATCTAATGAGTATGTTTAAAGAGTTTTCCAAGAATCAGTGCCTCTAAAATAAAGAGCAGATCTGAGGAAAAATCTGAGAAAAAATATTCCTGGAAAAATATAACTATGGATACTTATGCACAATTATTGGAAACTCTAGAAAAATAAGTTAAAATATCCCCCAGAAAATAGATGAAAAAAACACAAGTAAGAAACATGATAACAAAAAAAAAAAAAAAAAAAAGAGAGAGAGAGAAAGAAAGATGGAACAGATTTTCAGGAGTTCTAACATCTGATTTATATAGTTTTCCATAACTTATAGAGAAAATAGAGTGAAGAAAATACCTGCAAAGCAACAGTGGAAATATTTAAGAAAAAACATGTAACTCTTTAATATATTAAATAAACACATGAGTATATATACCAAGGTGCATTTTCATGTGGTCTTAGTAAATATGGGGAATAATAAAAACTAAAAGCTGCTAGAGAGGTAAACAGAATGAAGCAAGACAAAACATGTTATCTACTGATAAAATGGTGCCCAACTTCTCAAGAACTACAGTAGATACTAGAGGACAGGGGAGCAATGCTTTCATGTTTCTATGAGATCTTTTTTTTTTTTTTTCAACTCAGAAATGTATAATTCACCAAGCTACCAATTGAGTAGGATGGTATAAAAAAGTTTTTCAGAAATTCAAGGATCTTTCACACACTCCTTAGAAATTTTGATATATGTACATCCAAGAATGTAGTGATAGTACCTACAGTCAGGGCCTGGAGTCAGAGGTGGTCCCACTATTTTGAAACCCATGTTTGTTTGAAACCATTTTTAGACATTTCAGTTTTGTTTTTTACAAGTGGAATTAAAATAATTTTCATTTATGGTGATAAATAGTCTGTTTGGTTTTATTCCTTCTCTCTTATTTGGGGTTACTATTAATTATACATTGTTGTGTTTCCATTTTAGTTTTTCATCATGTTTGGGTTGATCATGTTTCTTGGCATTCCCTTTCCCTTGTTAATTTTGAACTGGCCATTTGTCTGAAACCCTTTCAGACCTCTTTGACATCTTTCATCTTTGTTCTTGTCAAGGCACAGCTGTAACCTTGGCTCTCCCAGCCTTCAAGAAACACCCACACTTCCATGCAACTTCCAGATGCATACGTGCTTTATTTTTTGCATTAGAAGATGTAGGAGCAGAGAGCATTACGAGACATTTTTTTGTGTGATTCTATAAGAAATTTTTTTTGCTTTTTATGGTTTGGATTGCATATTTTATGTTATTGAGTTTTGGGGTAGAGTAGGGATTATATATTTTATAATGCATTCCCTAGTCCAGTTCAGTTTACCGTGAAGTTTGCTTATTCAAAAACAAATTTAAAAAATAGAAATGAAAGATACATATAAACTTAGAGATTTATGTGTTTACTTAAGGAAAACAGACAAATGGAAAAATTCTAGAAACATTTTCCTCTGCTATAAAAAGCAAGTAGAGGGGCGCCTGGGTGGCTCAGTGGGTTAAGCCGCTGCCTTCGGCTCAGGTCATGATCTCAGGGTCCTGGGATCGAGTCCCACATCGGGCTCTCTGCTCCACAGGGAGCCTGCTTCCCTCTCTCTCTCTCTCTCTCTGCCTGCTTCTCTGCCTACTTGTGATCTCTGTCAAATAAATAAATAATAAAATCTTAAAAAAAAAAAAGCAAGTAGTAACAATAATGGGAACATTTAGAAAAAAAAAGTCCTTAAGTTTTGAAATTGAATAAACTAGGGTATATGTTTTGCAATCTCTCTAGTCCCATAAGGGAAACCATACGGGTAGAAATTGTTCATAATAATTATTGACTATACAGTTGCCAAAATTAGTCACATAAGTTAGACCAATTAGTCCTAACGATGGAAGAGAGGTGTCTTTCCAGACTGTGGAAAAATGAAGTGGGGTAAAAGATGGAGCAGAAACAAAGTGAATCTTAAAGGACCAAAGTAGGGAAAAAACAAGCAAACATAGTAACAAAAAGTAAAAGATTTGTATATGTTTATTTACTTATTTCAAATGTGGAACTGTTGGGAGAAAACAGAGACAGAAAATATTTCTTGGGATCCCTGGGTGGCTCAGTCAGTTAAGCATCTGCTTTCAGCTCAGGTCATGATCCTAGGGTCCTAGGCTACATGGGGTGCTAAGAATATCAGAATGCCACATTTTAAATACTATGTGAATATGATATGAACAAAATCTAAATGTGATGAGATAGTTCTTCCCATAATTCACAGCTGTTCACAAAGTTCGCTTTTTGCATAGTGTTGTCGTTGATTTTCTTATATTACTTGTTCAACTTTTAATTCTGTAAAACATTATTTCTGTTAAACCTACCAGTATCTTCTGTATTTTTTCATTAGATGTTTAATTATGTGTGCATATAAATCTGTGTATATATTTACTTGTATACATACATATGCAAATAAATAATCACTAGATGCAGCCATGGCCATCTATATAAGTTGAAATCATAAGCCCTAAAGTTACATTGCTGTTAGTGAGAAACACTTAGAAAATTGTAAGTTATTGATATAATTGTTTTGAGAATTCCTGCCTGGAGTTTCTCATTACCGTTTGTGTGACAAGACATTTATGAATGTTAGAAAATACTTTGCTTGCCAGAATCCATAAAATATAAACTAAAAATATACTTTTGATAGTTAATAGAGTTGAATTTTCTGAGTTTGTGGACTAGAAATGGACAAAGCATTCTTGTACATTTGAGAGGCTTGTTTGAATATTTCTCCCAACTACTAGCAATTAGGAAATGATATTAGGCATATTTTAGCTACATTTTAAAAATGTTTGTCATTGAGATTTTTTTCTTAATATTATAAGTTATCTTTTTCAAGTATTTCAAGAAGTATTTTTTTCTACCTATACTGTGAACAGATCTGTGTCTGTGACTACACTTATGTTGCTTTGGTTAACCAGTCAGTATGTAAGAAATGACCATTTTATTTACGATTAGGAAAATTACCTGAAAAAATTCCTTCTGTCATAAAACTATACAACTAAAATTTTTAAACCATCTATGTAGGTTTAGTTGAAAGCATAGGACAAAATATTGTCTGACAGAAAATATATTTAACTATATAATTAACCATATCATTATATAATTTCTTAAATATAATCATTTTTCAGTGTTACAATATTTATTTATTTATTTATTTATTTTTAAGATTTTATTTATTTATTTGAGAGAGAGACAGTGAGAGAGAGCATGAGCTAGGAGAAGGTCAGAGAGAGAAGCAGACTCCCCGTGGAGCTGGGAGCCCGATGCGGGACTCGATCCCGGGACTCCAGGATCATGACCTGAGCCGAAGGCAGTCGTCCAACCAACTGAGCCACCCAGGCGTCCCAAAAAGCCAAACCAAGAAACAGACTCTTTTTTCTTTTTTTTAATAAGATTTTTTTTTTTAAATTTATTTGAGAGAGAGACAGTGAGAGAGAGCATGAGCGAGGAGAAGGTCAGAGAGAGAAGCAGACTCCCCGCAGAGCTGGGAGCCCGATGCGGGACTTGATCCCGGGACTCCAGGATCATGACCTGAGCTGAAGGCAGTTGTCCAACCAACTGAGCCACCCAGGCGTCCCTACAATATTTATTTAAATTGACATATTTAATTACAGCAGCAACCCTAGGAGGTAAATAGTATTAAAACTGAGACAAAGGTGTGTTACATAAATTGGTCAAAATCATATGTCGAGTGTAAGTTAGAGTCAAATGACTCGAGGGCTGAAAATATCAATCACAATTTTAAAACTATATACTTGTTAATTTTGCATATTCTTTTTTTCCCTTATGTAAATGGTGGCACACATTTCTCAGTAATACATTTTTCACTCATTTAAATGAAAATATACAGGTATGTCTTAGAATATATTCCATATTAGTACTTAATAAAACTACAAAATAGACTTGCCATAGCTTACTTAATCATTCACCTATTGATAGACATGTGATTAATTCTAATCTTTTGCTAATTCACATAATTCTGCAGGGATTATTATTTATCTTTTTACATAAGTGTAATTGTTATGGCAAGATATATTCAAAAATTAAATGCTTGGGCCAGCCAGTATTTATTTATTTATTTATTTATTTATTTAATTTTTCCTAAATTTATTGAGTTATGTTTGATATACTTATGTTTAAGTTATACAGTGTGATGATTTGATATGCATTTGATAGCCAGAACAGTTACTACAGTAGGGTTAGTTAACACATCCATATCCTAACATAGTTAACCATTCTTTGTATGTAGTGAGAACACTGAAAATGTATTCCATTAATAACTTTCAAGTAGACAATACAGTATGGTTAATTATAGTCAACTTGCTGTACATTAAGTCTTTTCAGAACTTATATCTGGAAGTTGATATTCTTTGACAGCTGTCATCCATTTTTCCCAAACCCCTACACCTGGTAATGATCAGTCTACTCTCAGTGTGTAGGAATTTGACTTTTTCAGATTCCACAAATAAGTGTTAGATTGTATAGTATTTGTCTTTCTCTATATGACTTATTTCACTTTGCATGATATCTTCAGGTTCATCCATGTTGTTGCAAATGGTAGGATTTTATTCTTTCTTATGACTGACTAATATCCCATTGTGTATACGTGTATGTATTTGTATAAAATGTTTTCTTTATCTATTCATCCATCTTTTTTGAATTAGTGTTTTCATTGCTTTTGGTTGTTCTATGTCTTGGCTATTATGAATAATGTTCAGTGATTAGTGTTTTCATTGCTTTTGGTTGATATACAAATCTTTTTGAAATCCTGATTTCATTTCCTTTGGATATATACCCAGAGTGGGATTCCTGGATCATCGGTGGTTCTATATTTAATATTTTGAGGAGCTACATACTGTTTTCCACTGTGGCTGCTCTAGTTTGCCCTCCCACCAACAGCTCTTTTTTCTCTTTATCCTTGCCAGCATTTGTTATAGCCATTCCAATAATTGTATACAGTTTTATGATTAATATCTTATTCATAAATTATGTTTTTACTATTTCTTAATAGAACTTTTTGTACTGAATGATAACGTAACTTTTAATGCCATCTTTAGCTGATATAATATACTGTCTTGGGTATTTTTAAAAATTACCTGCTTATCTTTTTGTTTCCAAGTCTTCTTTTCCCTGTTCAAGTACTTCTTTAACAAACTAGTGTGGAGTTGTTAATTATAAGTAGTTTTGGGGCATCTGGGTGGTTCAGTCGTTTAAGCGTCTGCCTCAGCTCAGGGCATGATCCCAGAGTCCTGGGATCCAGCTCCATATTGGGCTCTATGCTTGGGGGAAGCCTGCTTCTCCCTCTCACACTCCCCTGACCTGTGTTCACTCTCTTGCTGTCTCTCTCTGTCAAATAAATAAATAAAACCTTTTAAAAATTATAAGTAGTTTTAATAAGTAAATAAGTAATTATAAGTAATAAGTAATAAGTATAAGTAGTAAGTAATAATAAGTAATTATAAGTAGTCTGACTGTTAAAAATACATAAAGAAATCTATCCTGTTTGCATTGAGGTTAATAACTGATATGTTATATTGTTTTTCATCTATTTTGGTTCATGTTAGCTGACATACATATTTTACATGGTTGCTTCTTTTTAAGGAAGTTAGAGCTATAAGAGGCATTTGGATTTCTCACTGCTATTAAAAAATATAATTATAAATTGCACTTTTATTTCTAAGGTCAGTTCAAAAACCAAAGCTCATACTTTATCATTCCCTTAGTAGCTGTCAGTGTCTTTCTAGTCCATTCTCTTTGTATTTTACAATTTCTGGAGTAGTTTCTAAAATTAGTGATTGGGGAGCCCAGGTAGCTCAGTTGGTTGAGCTGTTGACTATTTCTTTTTAATTTAAATTAAGTTAATTAACATATATTATTTGTTTCAGGGGTATAGGCCTGTGATTCATCAGTCTTATATAATACCCAATGCTCATTACAACATATACCCTTTCCCATGTCCATCTCCCAGTTATTCTGTCCCCCACCCTTCTCCACTCCAGCAACCTGTTTGCTTCCTAGGATTAAGAGTCTTTTATGGTATATCTTCCTCCCATAAGGAGGTTTATCTAACCTCATGTGGTTTCATCTTCTTTCATTTCTTCTCTTCCCCTATGATCCTCTGCCTTGTTTCTCAAATTCCGCCTATCAGTGAGATCATATGATAATTGTCTTTCTCTGACTGACTTATTTCGCTTAGCATAATACCCTCTAGTTCCATCCATATCATGGTAAATAGCAAGTATTCATTTTTTAACAGCTGTGTAAAATTACATTTTGTGTATGTATGTATATACCACATTTTCTCTATCCATTCATATGCCAGTGGACATCTGGGCTCTTGGCTTTGGCTCAGGTCATGATCTTAGAGTCTTGACAGCGAGCCCTGGGTCAGGCTCTGTGCAGAGTGGAGTAAGCTTGAGATTCTCTTTCTCCCTCTCTTTCTGCCCCCTACCCGCTGGCACGTGCGTGTGCTCTAAATAAAAAAAAAATAATATCTTTATAATAAAATAAAATTAGTCATCAATACAAATCATTTTTATTTCTCTCTGTCTTTTCTCTTGCTTACCTCATTTTTCTTCTTTTCAACCCGTCTGTCTGCATATCATTTTCATCTTTACTATGTATTACTTGCTCATCATAGTTTTTAAGAAGCACAAGACTTGAATACTTTTGAAATTCACAGTATCTTCTTATTCTGGATTTTTCAGAATTAATTTTTTTTTTGCTTGCTTTTTGATCGATTTTGGAAGTAAAATTTTTTTCCTGTTTATCTATAAATAAGAATTTAAAAATTAAAAAAAAGTATTTGCCCTCTCATTAAATGATAGCTATCATTGATCCTATCCTTTTTTATCTGAATTATTTTTTTAGTCTCCCTCTTAGCTTCACCTAGGAAGGACAAAAATGTTATATATAACTGCTAGAACAATCATCAGTAATTAGCAAATTTGTATTTAATCTGGCAGTGCTAAATTAAGATAAATATTTATCTAGTTCCTTGCCAAATAGTGTTCAGATGTGTGCAAATAATTTTTACACCATCCTCCCTAGTTTTCTGATGGTAAAAGACAACTCTCTAAACTGAGGAAAGATTATCGTGAGGTGATGTAAGTTCATTCTACCAACATGCAGATAGCACAGGTGGGACATCATATTTTCCAATTAGTCAGAAATCCCTATAGCTTTTGAAAATAAGCTAATCCTCAATCCAAATTTTTGAGTTTTGAAACTCTTATCAGGCCATTATCTCCCTGACAATTAGATTCCCTTATGGAAGTTCAGAAATAAATATGGCTCCATAGGCACAAATACTTGGTTTTAAAGACTATCATAACGACTGAATTCAGATTAATATTAAAGCTAGATCCTGGGCACCTGGGTGGCTCAGTGGGTTAAAACCTCTGCTTTCAGCTCAGGTCATGGTCTCAGGGTCCTGGGATCAAGCCCTGCTTTGGGCTCTCCACTCAGTGGGGAGCCTGCTTCTTCCTCTCTCTCTCTGCCTACTTGTGATCTCTGTCTGTCAAATAAATAAATAAAATCTTTAAAAAAAATAATAATAATAAAGCTAGATCCCCTTAGTAGTCAGACACAGAGTTTATCAGTCCAGGAATAGGGGAAAGGAGAGAAAACTGAATGGGAAGAAATCAGAGAGGGAGACAAACCATGAGAGAGTCTTGACTCTGGGAAACAAACTGAGGTTTGCAGTTAGGGAAGGTGGGTAGGTAGATGGGATAACCAGGTGATGGGCATTAATGAGGGCATGTGATGTAACGAGCACAAGGTATTATATGCAACTAATGAATCATTGAACATTGTATCAAAAACTAATGATGTACTATATGTTAGCTAACTGAATTTAAATTAAAAAAAAAATTATCAAAATTATTTTAAATAGTAATGATTTCTTATTCAATAATAACTGTCCAGAATGAGCCTTCTTAAAGTTAATTGTAGTTTTGCAGAATCCCTAGCTCTAATTTGAAACATGGAAAAGAGACTATAGAAGTGATATTACTTTATAGCAGATAACCTTTGCTGTTACTATAATCTTATGAATTACAAAAAAAACAAAAACAAACAATAACAAAAAAGAGGAAGAAAGAAGAATATAATTAATGGTCTTTATTTAAAGAGTTAAATCTCTTTGGGTTATAAATTAAATTCAAATAAATATTACTGAAAGAGGTGTTTTATTGATGCCAAGAGCAAGAATATAGCTAGGTTTCAAGAAATGAAGAAGCTGCTATTAACCCTCTCTTTTTTACCCCCTTGTTCTGATTTTTTCCCTTTACTTCTTCTGTATTTCTTCTACAGCTATTTATCTCTCTCTCTCTCTCTTTTTAAAGATTTTATTTATTTATTTGACAGAAAGCTAGAGAGCACAAGTAGGCAGAGCGGCAGGCAGAGGGAGAGGGAGAAGCAGGCTCTCTGATGAGCAGGGAGCCCAATGTGGGACTCGATCCTAGGACCCTGGGATCATGACCTGAGCTGAAGGCAGCTGTTAACCGACTGAGCCAACCAGGTGCCCCTGTTTATCTCTTTTCTTCTCCCAAGATAGAATATGGCCACTTCATGACTCAGGGTTACACAGGCAGAATAAGATGTTAACCTGTGGGTTTTTTGTACCCCTGTTTTGGGCAAGGCTCAGTGCTGAAAACACGTGTGAGTTCCCTTTTCCTATGCCTTCAAATATGACAAACTAATCTGTCAATGCAGATATGCTAAGGCTATAAACTCCTTTTGCTAACAAGAGCCATCACCTATTTATAGGCTATTAAGTATTCATCAAGAGAAAGATTTTACTGGGGAGGAGGATTCATTGTTAGGTAAAAAGGATAAGAAAATGAGAACTTTTGGAAGATGTTTATCACCAAAGTAGGAAGCAATCTTCAAATACCTTTCAGAGAACTTGATGTGTATGTCTCCAAGAGTTCAGTCAACATGAAAACTGGTAACTAACTCATCCCTGAAAAATCTAAATAAAGATACTATAGCCAGAGGCACTATATTTAAGAGCAGTGGGGGTAAAAACACACACACACACACAAAAAAAAAACAGGGCTGGAAACAACTCATATTTTTAGAATGTGGTTAGACCAGGTCACTTACATTTCTGTGGTCCTGGGTGTGCCCAGATAGAAAAAGGTGGATAATGAGGGATGTGAGGTGTCATGCTAAAAAGACTGCCATGAAGGGTGAAGGGACCCCAGCAGAGTGAGTAGACTGTTAAAGAAATGAGTAAACAGTACATCAAAACGTTTGAGGAAACTTTCCATAAAAGACCCCATTAACGAATGCTCTGTAAATAATGAGGGTCAACCAAATAACCTATGAAAGTTTCCCACTAGTGAGAGAGCCAGAAAGTGGGTATGGATGACTGATAACCACTGCACTAGTCAGTAAGACCTTTGCTTATCTCATTTCATCTACCTCAGCCTGTTTTAATTGAAAAGGCTCCCCTATTCCCTTGTGTGTGTGTGTGTGTGTGTGTATTGAATTTGTCAGCTGAGGAAGAGGTAAAAAAAGAGAAGAAACCTACTGTAAATTTCTATACCAAAAGTGGGACAAATCCAGGAAAAGGACAGATTTTTAACTAGATGATATTTAGGTGTGATAAGGAAAACATGGCCACTGGACCCATACATTTTAGTTAGGTACCAGAAAAGGGTTGATGGGCTTAAATATATTAACTCTTTTCCTTTATTTTAAGATAATAAGTTTGACTGATTTTGCCAAATTTATAACTGTAGATGATCAGAAATAACATAGTTCTAGTGGCATTTAAAATTAAAAAGAATAATGTTGAGTTTGAATACTGCAACTTTACTGAATTAGTTCATTACTTTTAACATAGGTTTTCTATGTTATCAGGTCATGTTGTCTGCAAACAAAGATAATTATACTTCTTCATATCCAATTTGGATCTCTTGTTTTTCTTGCCCAGGTGCTCTAGGTAGGACTTCTAGTACCATGTTCAATAGAAGTGAGAGTTGGGTATTCATCCTTTCTTTCTTTCTTTCTTTCTTTCTTTCTTTCTTTCTTTCTTTCTTTTTTTTTTTTTTTTTTTACAGCTTTATAAACATATATTTTTATCCCCAGGGGTACAGGTATGCGAATCGCCAGGTTTACACACTTCACAACCATAGCACATACCCTCCCCAATATCCATAACCCCACGCCCTCTCCCAACCCCCTCCCCCCATCAACCCTCAGTTTGTTTTGTGAGATTAAGAGTCACTTATGGTTTGTCTCCCTCCCAATCCCATCTTGTTTCATTTACTCTTCTCCTACCCCCTCAACCCCCCATGTTGCATCTCCTCTCCCTCATATCAGGGAGATCATATGATAGTTGTCTTTCTCCGATTGACTTATTTCGCTAAGCATGATACCCTCTAGTTCCATCCACGTCGTCGCAAATGGCAAGATTTCATTTCTTTTGATGGCTGCATAGTATTCCATTGTGTATATATACCACATCTTCTTTATCCATTCGTCTGTAGATGGACATCTAGGTTCTTTCCATAGTTTGGCTATTGTAGACATTGCTGCTATAAACATTCGGGTGCATGTGCCCCTTCGGATCACTATGTTTGTATCTTTAGGGTAAATACCCAGCAGTGCAATTGCAGGGTCATAGGGTAGTTCTATTTTCAACATTTTGAGGAACCTCCAGGCTGTTTTCCAGAGTGGTTGCACCAGCTTGCATTCCCACCAACAGTGTAGGAGGGTTCCCCTTTCTCCGCATCCTCGCCAGCATCTGTCATTTCCTGACTTGTTAATTTTAGCCATTCTGACTGGTGTGAGGTGATATCTCATGGTGGTTTTGATTTGTATTTCCCTGATGCCGAGTGATATGGAGCACTTTTTCATGTGTCTGTTGGCCATCTGGATGTCTTCTTTGCAGAAATGTCTGTTCATGTCCTCTGCCCATTTCTTGATTGGATTATTTGTTCTTTGGGTGTTGAGTTTGCTAAGTTCTTTATAGATTTTGGACACTAGCCCTTTATCTGATATGTCATTTGCAAATATCTTCTCCCATTCTGTCAGTTGTCTTTTGGTTTTGTTCACTGTTTCCTTTGCTGTGCAAAAGCTTTTGATCTTGATAAAATCCCAAAAGTTCATTTTTGCCCTTGCTTCCCTTGCCTTTGGTGATGTTCCTAGGAAGATGTTGCTGCGGCTGACGTCGAAGAGGTTGCTGCCTGTGTTCTCCTCGAGGATTTTGATGGATTCCTTTCTCACATTGAGATCCTTCATCCATTTTGAGTCTATTTTCGTGTGTGGTGTAAGGAAATGATCCAATTTCATTTTTCTGCATGTGGCTGTCCAATTTTCCCAACACCATTTATTGAAGAGGCTGTCTTTGTTCCATTGGACATTCTTTCCTGCTTTGTCGAAGATGAGTTGACCATAGAGTTGAGGGTCCATTTCTGGGCTCTCTATTCTGTTCCATTGATCTATGTGTCTGTTTTTGTGCCAGTACCATGCTGTCTTGATGATGACAGCTTTGTAATAGAGCTTGAAGTCCGGAATTGTGATGCCACCAACTTTGGCTTTCTTTTTCAATATTCCTTTGGCTATTCGAGGTCTTTTCTGGTTCCATATAAATTTTAGGATTATTTGTTCCATTTCTTTGAAAAAAATGGATGTTACTTTGATAGGAATTGCATTAAATGTGTAGATTGCTTTAGGTAGCATAGACATTTTCACAATATTTATTCTTCCAATCCAGGAGCATGGAACATTTTTCCATTTCTTTGTGTCTTCCTCAATTTCTTTCATGAGTACTTTATAGTTTTCTGAGTATAGATTCTTAGTCTCTTTGGTTAGGTTTATTCCTAGGTATCTTATAGTTTTGGGTGCAATTGTAAATGGGATGGACTCCTTAATTTCTCTTTCTTCTGTCTTGTTGTTGGTGTAGAGAAATGCAACTGATTTCTGTGCATTGATTTTATATCCTGACACTTTACTGAATTCCTGAACAAGTTCTAGCAGTTTTGGAGTGGAGTCTTTTGGGTTTTCCACATAGAGTATCATATCATCTGCGAAGAGTGATAGTTTGACTTCTTCTTTGCCGATTTGGATGCCTTTAATTTCCTTTTGTTGTCTGATTGCTGAGGCTAGGACTTCTAGTACTATGTTGAATAGGGGCGCCTGGGTGGCTCAGTGGGTTAAGCCGCTGCCTTCGGCTCAGGTCATGATCCCAGGTCCTGGGTTCGAGCCCCACATCGGGCTTTCTGCTCAGCGGGGAGTCTGCTTCCTCCTCTCTCTCTGCCTGCCTCTCTGCCTACTTGTGATTTCTCTCTGTCTAATAAATAAATAAAATCTTTAAAAAAAAAAAAAAAAAAAAAAAAAAAAAAGAAGTGAGAGTTGGCATCATTGTCTTGTTCCTGATCTTAGAGGAAAAGCTGTCAGTTTTTCAGCATTGAGTATTATTCAATGTGTGGGCTTATAATATATGCTAGTATTATATTGAGGAAAAAAATCCTTCTATGCCAAAATTGTTGAGGTTTTATTATGAAAGGGTGTTGAGTTTCATCAACGCTTTTTGCATATATTGAAATGATCATATGATTTTTAATCCTTCATTCTGTTACAGTAATATAGTAATTGATTTATACATGTTGAATCACTCTTTCATTCAAAGAATAAATTTCATTTGATCATCGTGTATGTTCATTTTAATGTACTACACTGCTGGATTTGGGATGATAATATGCACTATGGAATTCAGGTTGCTAATTATTTTGTTAAGGATTTTTGCATCTATATTCTTCAAGGATATTGGCCCATAATTTTCTTTTCTTGTTGTTTCTTTATTTGGTATCAGCATAATGCTGGCCTCATAAAATGAATTGGGAAGTGATCTTTCCTCTTCATTTTCTGGAAGAGTTTGAGGCACTCATACAACTCAGCCAAGAACCCCCCACAAAATAACCTGAGTAAAAAGTAGGCAGAGGACCTAAATAAATACTTTTTCAAAGAAGATAGAGAAAATCATAGCATTTACAACATAGATGAACCTGAAGAGCAATTTGCTAAATTAAATAAATCAGAAAAAGGCAAATACTGTATGATATCACTTATATGTGGAACCTAAAATAGCCAAACTTAAAGAAACAGGCAGTAGAATGGTGGCTTCTAGGGGTTTGGGAGTAGAGGCAATGGGGAAGTGTTGGTCAGAGGGTACAGACTTCCAGTTTATAGTTAAAAGTAATAAACTCTGTTGAACTTATGTTGATCTTAGGTACAGCATGGTGACTCTAGTTAACAATATGGTATTTATACTTGAAAGTTGCTAAAATAGTAGATCTCAAATGTTTTTATTGTGACAACAGCGACAAAATGGCAATTATATGAGGTGAATGTTAGGTTAACTGACATTATTTAGTAATCATTTTTCAGTATATACGTGTATGAAGTCATCACAAGTATGCCTTAAACTTACACAATGTTATATGTAAGTTTTATCTTAATAAGGCTGAAGAAAAAGTACACAAATAGTGTATACATGCAGTGGACTTTTAATCTGTCTTTACAAAGAAGGAAATCCTGACATACACAACAACATGGACAAACCTAGAGGGCATTAAGCTAAGTGAAACCGACTAGCCATAGGAAGACAAGTATGGCATGATTCCTTGTATAGGAGGTATCTAAATAGTCATACTCATAGAAAGAGTAAACTGGCTTGGGCTGGGGTAATGAGGAATTGCTCAACAGGTATAAAGTTTCACCTATGCAAAATGAGTAAGTTCTGGAGATCTATTGTACAACAGAGTGACAGCAGTTAACAATTCAGTATTGAATACTTAAGAATTCATTAGAAAAACACATTTCCTATTAAGTGTTTTTACCACTTAATATAAAAAACTAAAATATGTTTTAAAAAAGCAGAGCTAACAAAATTAAAAAACAATTTTTTAAAATTTATTTATTTGAGAGAGAGAAAGAGTGCCTGAGCCCAGGGGAAGAAGCAGAGGGAGAGAGACAAGCAGACTCCTCTGCTGAGTAGGGAGCCCAGTGTCATAATGTCTCCATCCAACGACCCTGGGATCATGACCTGAGTCTAAGGCAGATGCTTAACAGATGGAGCCACATAGAAACCCAAAGAAAAACTTTAATCACACTCTCCTACCTGGTGTGGGAAGAGGGGAGTGGGCGGGAGGATAGCTGGGTGGGGAAATAAGTTGAGGGGTGAAGGAAGGGCTTCCGTTTTTTTGTTTTTTGTTTTTTTTAAGATTTTATTTATTTATTTGACAGAGAGAGATCACAGGTAGACGGAGAGGCAGGCAGAGAGAGAGAGACGGAAGCAGGCTCCCTGCTGAGCTGAGAGCCCGATGCGGGACTCGATCCCTGAACCCCGAGATCATGACCTGAGCCGAAGGCAGAGACTTAACCCACTGAGCCACCCAGGTGCCCCCATGGGCTTCTGTTTTTAAAAGATAAAAAATTTATCTTCCTCTGTTTAAAGTCCTTTACAAGTGTATTCTCTCTCTTTTATTTTCTACATATTTTACAGAAGGTAGACATCTTCTGAAACAGTGAAGGTATCTTCTCTTTGGTTTACTGTCCTAGACTTTCTCTTCTGAACCTTTCTTTCACCACCTCCCCTGTATATAGTTCTTCCTCTTCTGTTAAACTTTTCCTCAATACTTTAAGCCCCTTTCCTTTCTTTGTGAAAGACTCTGAAGTTCAGAGTAGATTCTCCTCCTTTCTCCTCACTTCTGAACTGGGACCCTTCAGGCTATTCTGGAATTGAAATTGTTCATAGTGCCTTTTGGCCTTCTAGTCTCACCTTGTGATTGGATAGTCTGCCAGAAAAGAAAGAAAGAAAGAGAGAGAGAGAGAGAGAGAGAAAGAAAGAAAGAAAGAAAGAAAGAAAGAAAGAAAGAAAGAAAGAAAGAAAGAAAGAAGGAAATGGAATGAAATGAGCCAGGGAAGAAACATCTCCCTTACTTTTGGAAAGATCTAAATCCACATTGCTCTCTGTACTTTCTCTTTTCAAATTCTTTTTAAAAATTCAGTGGAAGTTATATACAAATTACTATAAGATAAAAGGTGATAGCAGGGGCGCCTGGGTGGCTCAGTGGGTTAAGCCTCTGCCTTTGGCTCAGGTCATGATCTCAGGGTTCTGGGATCGAGCCCCACATTGTGCTCTCTGCTCAGTGGGGAGCCTGCTTCCCCCTCTCTCTCTGCCTGCCTCTCTGCCTACTTGTGATCTCTATCTGTCAAATAAATAAATAAAAATCTTAAAAAAAAAAAAAGGTGATAGCATATAGCTTAAATAGAAATGCTTGATTGCTCTTTAGTTGTTTGTTGTTTTCACCAAACTTAATGAGAAAGTTCTTGAAGACAGGAATAATGTCTTTTCCATTAAGGTACACAGAAACTTAACAAAATGTATTTTAATTGAATCATAATTTTTTTTAGGCTTAAAATTTAGATACCCAACTACCCACTATTTTCTCCATGAAATATTTATCTGCATTTTTCTCATTATCAGTGGTATAACATTTCAAGGCTTAAACTTTATAATACCATTTTTTTTAAAGATTTTATTTATTTATTTGACAGAGAGAGATCACAAGTAGACGGAGAGGAAGGCAGAGAGAGAGAGAGAGAGAGAGAGGGAAGCAGGCTTCCCCCCGAGCAGAGAGCCCGATGTGGGACTCGATCCCAGGACCCTGAGATCATGACCCGAGCTGAAGGCAGCGGCTTAACCCACTGAGCCACCCAGGCACCCCTATAATACCATTTTATATGCGTTTTAAAAATATTTATTGTGAAACGTTTATATGTACTTTTTTTTTACACTGCTCAATAAAACTGATAACCCATTAATGGGAAGATTAGAACCATTAACCTATAATATTCATGCCATCACCGGCACTATAATTGAACTAAAATGTGTCACAAACGCTTCCATTTATTCAACCATTTTTTTTTAAATGTAAAAGAAAGAGCAGGTTTTTCCAGGCACTCAGTATTGAAATTGCATCTTCAAGTAATGACTCTTATAGCTAACAAGAGTTTATGCAATATTAAGGCTACCAAATAAAAAAAGCATATTTTTTAAAATTAATAACTAATAAAATAGATATTATTCCAACAATTTGGATCTTTCATTTTAAGAAACTTTATGGAGAAAATGGTGTTAGGCATCCAGCTGTGTTTTCTAAGAAGACATTTATTTTAATTTAAATTCAATCTTTTTTTACTTTAATGACAATGCCAATGGCTATTTTATGAACAGTTGCTTAGATTCAAATTACAATGTAACTTTCTAATTAAAAAGTTTAATTTCTTCTTCACTATAATAAAAAATAATTACATTGTGTGAGCTGTTAAAAAAAAAGTTCTTAGCTATTCTCCATACATTCACTGTTTTGTTAAATTCTCATTAGGAGAGAAAAATTTTTTTATTAAATTAATACCAGGAGTACATATATAGATTCCTACATTGAATAAAGATTTTTATTTTTTGTAAGCTCAAGGAATTTTACCTTCTTTTCCAAAATAAAATAGCCTAGGGGTGGGGGAAGCGAAGGTATATATCAACTTTTTTGTATTTGGTGATACTGCAAAAGCACTAAAGTATTTTGAAAACTTTTTTTGAAGTTGTGCTATTGAAGAGCCTAAATAAATTTGTCCCCCTGGGACGATTACCTTTAGTCCCACTAATGGAATCTCATGTGTCATACTTTTTTTTTTTTTTTTTTAAGATTTTATATATTTGTCAGAGGCTGGGGAGACAGAGCACAGGGCAGCAGAGGGAGAGGGAGAAGCAGCCTCCTGCTGAGCAAAGAGCCCATGCAGGGCTCCATCTGGGATTCTGAGATCATGACCTGAGCTGAAGGCAGATGCTTAACTGATTGAGCCACCCAGGTGTCCACATGTGTCATACTCTAATGACATAAAATAAAATGTCAATCTGGACTAATACTTCCTTTCTAATAGTATATTTTGTACTATTGATGAGAGTAACTTTATTATTTGTCCTTTAATAATAAAATATGCTCTCACATTTAGCAATTTAATTGTATTGAAAAAAGGTAGGGTTGTTATAAATTGTATTGTTTTTAATTTCAAATGAAATTTAGTAAAGTTTTTGTTGTTGTTGTTGTTAGTTTCTTTGGAAAATGGCACGACTTATTTTGTTGTTTCAAAACTAGATACTGTTTAAAGAAAATTTGGGAGAAAAATGATCCAAGAAAGTTATTTAAGCAGTGTGGAAATGTTTTTCTTTTCAGTGTATTGTGTTTTTAATTACTATTTTAAGTTTTAAAATACAAAAGATGATGTGTTTTGACATAAGTTTATGCAAGTTATTTACAATTTGGTCTAAAAGTAAAACAAAGAAACTTTGAGAGGCATTTCAATGGATTATTTAGTGAGCTTCAGAGAATGCTTACCACACAAAATAGAGTCGAACCAAACTAATTTTTCTCTGGCCATTGTCACTTAGAATCAATTTTTCCTTTATTTATACAGAGCAGCTCAGTGTTTTAAATTTGCCACTGAAAGGTAAAAATCTCTATCTTTCCTGAAACTATTCTGGATTGCCCTATATACCTGCTTTTAGCAGATAGCTAAATAAGTATTTGCACATTTGAAGCAATGTGTCACATTTCTGCTCCACTGACTAGCATTGCTTTAAATCTCTTGGATCCCATCTTCTTGTGTTATGTCAAATCACACTGGCTTTTCTATGTGACAAAATATACAGTGATGGAAGGTGACAGAAGAAATGTAATGCAATATGACACATCAGAAATTTAAAGGGTAAAGAGATTATCTATTTGGTGTCAAATTAGATAGAGAACATCAAATCAAAAATGAATCTGGCAGTCACTAATGGAGTGAAAGGTACAGTATTCACCCTATCTATGAAACAAAGAATTCTGAACTTCATCAACAAATATTTAGCTAACTCTAAGGTACAGTCTGGAAGATCATGAGCCAGCATTGTACTTCAGGGTCATTTCATGATGACCTTGATTTGATCCACATGATTCTTCTACAGAAAGCAAGTATTACTGATCATTGCTGATTTGGTACATATTTTTTGATGTATTTGAAAGATTATACTTTTTAAAAGATAGTAGTGGAGTGGCATTATGCCATGTTATACTTGGTGCCATTATGTCTCACAAACAAACAGAAAGCATTTTCAACTATTAGGAATGGGACAAAAAGAATCTTATAAACATTGTAATACAGATTTCTGAAGATTTAGTTTGTGCCTCTTGGTGGGTAGATTAAGTTATTATTAAACTCCTTGCCTTAAGAGGAATTTGAATGAGAAAAAGGACTGGAAAGAAGTTATGATTTTATTTCTTGCCCTCTCAAGGAGATAATAGTAAGTGAAATCAAAGACGTGCTAGACAGAAATGACCATTTCTTTAGTCTCCTGATTAGTAAAATTTAGAGACAGTTCAAGTTTGCTGTTTACCTGATTTTGCCTAAGCTGGATACAGTACTTTCCCTTACCTAAGTGAAAAAATATTTTGTTTAGAAAACCATATTTTTGGTATTTACCATGTTACAATTTACATTTGCAACTCTGTAGGGCATTTGGACTAAAGATTATTTAGGGAAAAACTTCCTTCTATGTAATTGGCTCCACTTTCAAAAAATAATATTAAGAAAATATCCAGTATTCCTTAACTTTAGGAGAAGTGCATTCTATCATTCAATTTTATTTTACTTTTTCTCTTATCTCTTTCTCCTTAATCTCTTCAGGATTGTTGATCCAAAACAGATGATTTCTAGTGATGACCCTTAACTCTTAAAAAGATTTGAAGGTGCTGCTGCTCTAATATTAGGCTGCAGCAAACTCTAAACCATTTAATTTTATCTTCCTTCATAAATTAAGAGTGACTTAGTTTTCTAATATGAAAGGTTAAAGAATAATCTAAACGAAGGGATGCCTGGGTGGCTCAGTGAGTTAAGCTTCTGCCTTCAGCTCAGGTCGTGATCTTGGGGTCCTGGGATCAAGGCCCACATCTAGCTCTCTGGCCAGAGGGGAGCCTGCTTTCCCCTCTCTCTCTGCTGGCCTCTCTGTCTATTTGTGATCCTTCTGTCTCTGTCAAATAAATAAATAAAACTTAAAAAAAAAAAAAGAATAATCTAATGTAAATACCCAGATTTATTACCTACAAATGTACTCCTTCTGCTTTCTATCTTTTGTTACCCTGAATGAGGTTTTTGTTTTTTGGGGTTTTTGTTTGTTTGTTTTAGTAACCAGAGAATTTCTGAAAGGAAGGGAACGCAATGATATAAAGAGATCTAAAGAATAATTAACTGAAATCTCTGTCACTCTGAATGAATAATTGCTTTTAAGTCTATTAGGATAAATTCATCAAAGATTAATGAAGGGTATTGAGAGAATTGAAGTTTAGACCATTATGATTTTTCCTCCACATTTTATCTCAGAATAAAAAATATCTTAGTGAAAAAGAGAACCACTATATTACTAAAACCCTTTCCATATTCTTTTCTGTTAGTATGTTTTATAAAGCAGCTTACTAAACAAGATTTCCTAAAAGGAGATTTAAAACTATCACCTAAACTGTCAGATTTTAAAACTTCCAAAAAAAGAATATCAAAAGCTCTAAGCCAAGATTTCATTTTAGCATTATCATATACATTTCTGCAACACTAGAAACTGCAGTCCAAGCAATTCATGTAACTGGAAAATTATTAATGTATTTTTTAATATTAAAAAACACTAAAAATACACTCAGTTTTCTTTCTTTTTTTTTTTAAAGATTTTATTTATTTGTCAGAGAGAGAGAGGAGAGCGAGCGAGCACAGGCAGACAGAATGGCAGGCAGAGGCAGAGGGAGAAGCAGGCTCCCCGCCAAGCAAGAAGCCCGATGTGGGACTCGATCCCAGGACGCTGGGATCATGACCTGAGCCGAAGGCAGCTGCTTAACCAACTGAGCCACCCAGGCGTCCCTACACTCAGTTTTCTAACATGGCTAATTTTTTCTCAACTTCCAGTTATCTTGAAATAGTATTTTTGCTCATACTTATATTTATAAAATTTACTTTGAACTTAACTAAATTAATTCTTATTTTTAAGATTTTTATTTATTTATTTGACAGAGAGAGAGAGAGATCACAAGTAGAAAGAGAGGCAGGCAGAGGAAGAGGGGAAGCAGGCTCCTTGCTGAGCAGAGCTGATGTGGGGTTTAATCCTAGGACCCTGAGACCTTGACCTGAACTGAAGGCAAAGACTTAACCCACTGAGCCACCCAGGCACCCCAACTAAATTAATTCTTAAACTCTTGTTACATGGTTTGAAAATATGTCAGTAACCTACTCTGTAAAGATATACATGAAAGCTAGGTATCCATTACTTAATAATTTGTTACCTGGTGAAATACTTAAATGAAATCTAATCTTTGGATCCAGTTCTTCCGTATATTTAAATGTTTCTATGCTCTAGTATAAAAAAAACAACAACAAATTTTTCTTGGTAAAAATCCCATTATGTGCTGTTGGGCACCTAGAGAAGTCTTTGGTAAAACACATTCTTCCAAGATGCAAAAATATTTTGATCTCTACAGATTACACAAACTTACGATAGAGAAGCCTCCGGGAGAAAACCCCTGGGAGAATACGGAGTAATGGGATATCAACTCTTGCATGATATCTGAAGATATTGGCCCTGGATTGGCCTGATTCATATGCTTGTTCATGCAGCCAAGGTGGGCTCTTAGGATCTCTGTACTGAGGTGTCTCCATGCTTGTTAAATTATGTGGCTTGTCATCTTGTAAGATCATCTTATCATCTGTGCCTGAAAGTTAGAAAAGAGAATATATATCTGTTTTTTATATCCAGAAAGCAGAAGAAATAGAGAAGTCAGAGAGTGTGAGAGTACTTTTTGAAATGTACCTCCAGCACAGAAAAAGTACATACTAATTCCTCTTAATACTTCACTGGTAAAAATAAGTCAGGAGTTCATTCCAAAAGGAAAGGGAATATCTGTGGCCTAACTAGTCAAACACATCCATGAAATAATTCTAGCTTCACCTGTGTTGTTTAACAAATGTCTCAGTATAGGTTTTTGGTTTTTTTTTAAGATTTTATTTATTTATTTGACAGAGAGAGATCACAAGTAGGCAGAGAGGCAGGCAGAGAGCGAGGGGGAAGCAGGTTCCCTGCTGAGCAGAGAGCCAGATGCAGGCCTAGATACCAGGACCCCGAGATCACAACCTGAGCTGAAGGCAAAGGCTTAACCCACTGAGCCACCCAGGCACCCTCAGTATAGGTTTTGACGATTGTATTTGAAGTATTTAACTACCTCTTGTCTGTTCATGCCTTGTGCATCAAAAGGTAACTAACCACAGGCAGAGTATAGATTTATAATTAGAACAAGTCACATTAAACTAACTGATTCTGAGATGTAGATTTTAAGCAAATATGCATACCTGTTTCACACCATGTATACTGAAATATTTTAATGTAAATTTCACCATAGCAACTTGATAAATACAATATTTACATATAGTGTGCTTTTCATCTAAACCTTTTTAAATATGCTGAGTAATGCAGTAAATAAATATCACCGATATTTCTTTTTTAAATTTCATAATAAATATGGAAAAATCATTTATTAGGATAAAAGAATCAAAGGAAACTTACTTTTTGTAGAGAATGGGAGTTTTGGATTTTAAATGCCTCAAAGTAGCATCTGTATTTCCAGGATAGTACAAAAGGAAGAATTGTTTCAGCTGGAGTCCTGTTTCATAATACAGTTGACAGAAATTCACAGGACTCTTTTTAATTCTACCATACCTCCATCTACTACACAGTCAACTAAAAATTTAAACTCATGCAATGTCTGAAACTTAATTTTGAGTTAAGCATGAAGATCTCAACTCAAGTAGAGGATTCTTTGAAGTTTATCATTACAAATTACACTTGATCCAAATTATAGTTTACTTTTTTAAAAAATGATTTTATTTATTTATTTGACAGAGAGCGATCACAAGTAGGCAGAGAAGCAGGTAGAGTGAGAGGGGGAAGCAGGATTGCCGCTGAGCAGAGAGCGTGATGTGGAGCTGGATCCCAGGACCCTAGGATCATGACCTGAGCTGAAGGCAGAGGCTTAACCACTAAGCCACTCAGGCACCCCATATAGTTTGCTTTTTAATAAACACCTTTCAAATATTCTTCAAAACATTATTGTTTTGCTTGTTTGGCATATAATATATGATTATGTGACTTTTTTTTTATTTAACTCAATTTTTTTTCAGTGCAGTGATCCATAATTCATTGCTTATGCACCATACCCAGTACTCCTTGCAATACGTGCCCTCCTTAATACCCACCACCAGGCTCACCCAAACCCTCACCCCCCCTCCCCTCCAAAACCCTCAGTTTGTTTCTGAGAGTTCACAGTCTCTCATGGTTTGTCTCCCCTTCCTATTTCCCCCAACTCACTTCTCCTCTCCATCTCCCAATGTCCTCTGTGTTATTCCTTGTACTCCACAAGTAAGTGAAACCATATTTCGTAGCAACATGGACGGGACTGGAAGAGATTATGCTGAGTGAAATAAGTCAAGCAGAGAGAGTCAATTATCATGTGTAACCCTTAAGATGATTTCAGCCAAACTCAATTTTTTCTATTTTTATATACTTTTTATTGAATTGTAATTAAGACACAATGTTATATTAGTTTCAGGTGTACAACATATCGATTCAGCAATTCTATACGTTACTCAGGGCTCACTGCAATAAGCATAGTCGGTCAACATGCAGTGTTCTTGCCATATTATTTATTATATTCTCTGGTGCGTACCTTTCTTCTGTTTTTTATTTGTTAAATAACTGGAAGTTTGTACTTCTTAATCCCCTTTATCTATCTTGCCCAACCCCCATCGTCCTCCACTTTGACAACCAACAGTTGGTATTAAGAGCCTGGGTTTTTTGGGTTGTTTTTTGTCTTTTTGTTTGTTTCATTTTTTAGATTCCACATGTAAGTGAAATCATATGGTATTTGTCTTTCTTCCTCTGACTTATTTTACATTAAGGTTTTTGTAATCTTTTTAAACTGTCATGTTGTATACCAGATAGTAGTGTGCCTACCCCAGAATTCGCTACATTTGTCACCAAAATTTGAACTATGTTAAAAATTTTAGAGCTTTGAGATAAAGTAAAAATGAAGGAAGCTTTTATCTTAGAGGATTAAAAGACATGAGGAGTCATAAAATTAGGTAGTCAACCCAAACTAAAAATAAATAAGTAAAATAAAGCCAAAGGCCCAAATTCACATTATCCCAGTGAATAATCAGTCTGTTCCTAAATAAAAGTATGGAGATAAATTCTTATCAAAAGCATACAAGTGGGGCGCCTGGGTGGCTCAGTGGGTTAAGCCGCTGCCTTTGGCTCAGGTCATGATCCCAGGTCCTGGGTTCGAGCCCCACATCGGGCTTTCTGCTCAGCAGGGAGCCTGCTTCCTCCTCTCTCTCTGCCTGCCTCTCTGCCTACTTGTGATTTCTCTCTGTCAAATAAATAAATAAAATCTTAAAAAAAAAAAAAGCATACAAGTGCATATTAATTGTCTATCCATAAGTTGAAAATGAAATTACTGAGAATAAATTTATAAACCTGTTATGTAAAACTGTAAACTTTTATTTTCAGAAAAATGGGATGATTAAATTGAAGGCATAATTGCAAGTTGTTTTTGTTTTTGAGAGAGAGAGAGAGGAAGATGAGGGGAGAGGATAAGAAGGAGAAAGAATTTTATGCAGGCTCTATACCCAGCACAGAGCCCCACTTGGGGCTCAGTCTCACCACCCTGAGATCATGACCTGAGCCAAAACCAAGAGTTGGACACTTAAATGACTGAGTTAACCAGGCACCCTGCAGGTATATTTTTTATACACAGCTTATTTTCCATTAAAAAAAATACACACACAATTACTCTATATTCTTGTAGGATTATAGTCAGAATTCATAAATATAGTTGGTAGATCACTTCAGGTTACCCTCTGTAATAACTGTGACAGTTGTTGATAGTTCTGACCCATCTGAATTAACGAGAAGCTTAAATTAAAAATAAATACATTGGTACAAATTTGACTAAAGTTTGCTTTCAAAAGAATCTGTCTGAGTATTTTGTGTGTTCTAAAATTTACAATGACAACATCTGCTATTTATTCATTATTAGGCTATTTCAACTTGCTTTGAAAGGGTTCTTGAACAGCCTTTTAAGCCATCTGCCAGAGAGATGGGAATGTTTGCCTACAAAATTACCATTTTATGCACTCATTACAAAGTGGATAGTATGTCACCCTTATCACTTGCATGAGGACATAAGAGGCTGTTAAACTAGACTATGTTGCAAATATATGTAATTTACATAATGTGATAAAGTATAATATTTAAGATACACAGGGCTAAAATGGATTTTAAATCATTTTAATTTTCCATTATTTTGGCCAGTGTGGTAGTCCTAAAGGGCTTGGAGCCCTTGAAATTGATTTTGATTATAATCATTATGGTTTTACAATGAAAAGTGACTTTGTATGAGAGCACATCATCCATCGTAACTTTAAATATAATTCCAATGGACTGGGACATGGCAATACTAATTCAATCAAATAGATATTTAAAAATATATTATACAGCATTCAGAGCTGCCAACTAAATATATACTAATGGATTTTCTGTTTCATTGTCTAAATGACATTTATAAGGCTATGGTAGAGATGCAGAAATGATTACTTCTGAGCAATTATTTATTTTAGGAAACCAGTAAATCAATTAGGGTACCTGACACTTCATCCTCTGATGAAAAATTTATAAGCTTGTTTGATTGTCATAAAAATAAAAGATATCTTTGAAGATGCTAAAACTCCTCTCTAAGAGCTAATATCACTGATAGTCTGTTGTTCAGACAGTGAACAGCTATTTTGAAGTTCACACCAACAAGGGCAATCAAGGAAGAAGTCAGAATATGCTTTTTTTATATTTAATGACTACATTTTATTTGCCCTTTTCCAATAGAAAGAAATGCAAATATTAATGCCAAGACTGTCTACAAGAGGGGATTATGTTTTGTTCTTTGCTTCGAAGTTTTAGTTTTCATATTAATAGTTATTATTTATTTGAAAATATATTTAGTTAATCAAAGATAAGGTGCATAAGCATGTTGGGTTTTTTGTTTGTTTGGGTTTTTTGTTTGTTTGTTTGTTTCTTGTTTTTTTTTTTTACTAAAGCACTTTTATAAGATCCATTAACAAAATTGCTTCTGGCAGTTTCATCTTCAGATCAGCAATTTTAAAGCCTTCATTTTCGCCAAACAGAAGAATCTGGGGAAAACTTAATAAAATAAGGATAGAGAGAAATGAGAAAATAGTTAAGGTTCAACATTGGGATTCAATTTATAAAGACCTAGGAAGACCAAGTTTTTGTTCATGATATTTGCACCCAGTTCTCCCTAGATTTAATCTTTTTGCAATAACTTTTTTTTTAAACTTAAATCCACACTTTCTGTTAGAATTCAGATACTAGTTGGTTTAGTTAGTTTTGTTGTTATACTCAGTGGTGTATGTTCATTTATAGAAAGGGCTGGCAAGAATCCCATTGTAATATGTCTAATGATTTAGAGCACCTTTTTTTGTGTGAGAAATTAAGACATTAGAAAATACATTTTGTCCTGAGTTTTTATTGCCAACATAAATTTTAAAATGCTTTTAGAGGTGACTGTATCATTTTTATAACTGTTTTTAGGGTTGGTGATATTAATGATGACAATTTATTCAGTAACAGTACAGGTCAGAGGATATTTTCTGCTTATCTAAATATGTATGCATTATTAACAGATGCAAGATTAACACATTGCTATATTGTAGGACATGTTTCATAGAAAGTATTTTCTTTTTAGAAATAGTAAATAGCTAAATCGTTTTATTTGATTTTTCTATTTAAAATTTACTTATGAAGAAAATATTACTCATATTTGTTCACAGAATCCTTATACTAGGTCTTTCTCAGAGGGCTGAGCTCGTGTTGTATAGAAAAATTGCAACAAGGATCTCCAGTATTCAAAATCTTCTCAGGACACTAGTGAAAAAAATATATAGCTAAGTTTTCTACTAATACTGATCTATGCTTTTACATTAGCCTTTCTGTGTTGAAATATCCCTGCCATCACATTTTTTCTCAGTTAATTATATTACCATGTATGTTCACCAAAAAGTAAAACCTTCAAGAAGCTATATACACTTTTGCTTACTTATGTATGGGAACGTTTCCTTACTTTCAGTAGCAAATGCATTGACAATTTTTAGACATAAGAAGCATAAGTAATCTGATTTGCTTCACCACATCTTTAAATTACACTACTTTCATAGTTCCTCTGTTTCTTTCATCAATTGTTGATTTGAGCTTAAAAATATATGATAACACAGATGCCAGTGATAGTATACATATCCTACGTTTCTCAGGAGAAAGCTGCTTTACATGTTTTTGTTTTTAACATCAGTGTCCTGAGTTGCATTTTCATAATATTGACAGTTCTTGTTGCCGTCGCACTGCACCACGCCAAGTGTGCTGACCCTGCTGAGAAAGACCTTCTGTTATCAAGTTGATGCTAAATCCAAGCTGTTAGCAGCAGCATTTTATGTAAGTGCAGTAGATTGAACAAACAGTTTCAGTGTCCTGGAGTCATGGGAAGGTCAGAAACAGCTCTGACCATTAAATGATATCTATTAATTTTGCTCTGGAGAACAAGCTGCCCAGTTAGGCAGTGATAGAGATAATTGCTTTGACTGTGAAGCCATTAAGCAAGTTTTAAGGAATTTCAGCTGTAGAAAGTGTGATAATGCCTACTTAATGCTTTAGGATAAACATTAGAGTTCAAGTGAGAGGCAGGAAAAGCATATATGTGTGTGTGTGTGTTTGTGTATAATTTTTCTATAAGACAGACTCTCACAGAAAGTTAAAGTCCCACTGTTAAAAAATATTCAGATTTATCTGCTTAAGAAGCTATGTTGTTTTGCTTTTTATTTTACGTTTTATTTAAGTATAATTGATGTACACTACCCTATTAGCTTCAGGTTTACTTCTTAGTGATTCAGTATTTTTATACATCATGAAATGGTCCTCATGAAAAATCTACTTACCATCTGTCAGTGTATGAAATTATTATAATATTATTGACTATATTCCCTGTGCTGTATATTACATCCCAGTGACTTATTTATTTTATAACTGGAAGTTTACCTCTTAATTCCCTTAACTTTTTTCACCTGCCCCAACCACTCTCCCCTCTGGTAACCAAAATTTGTTTCCTTTATCTATGAATATGTTTCTGTTTTGTTTATTTAGTTTTTGGATTCTGCATATATGTGAAATCATACAGTATTTGTTTTTGTCTGACTTTCATGACACTTTCTAGATCTATCCATATTGTTGCACATAGCAGGGTTTCATTCCTTTTTATAGTTGAGTAATGTTCCTCTGTGTGTGTGTGTGTGTATGCATCATATCTTCTTTATCCATTCATCTACCCATGGACACTTACGTTGCTTCCATATGTCAATTATTATAAAGAATGCTGCCGTGAATATACGGGTGCCTATAGGTCTTCAAATTGGTTTTATGTTTTTGATAACATATTTTACATCTATTATTTTGTGTATCCCTTAACTACTTATTGTAGTCATAGTTGGCTTTACTATTTTTGTTTATTAACCTTCATACTAGCTTTTATGTGGCCAATCTATTGCCCCTAATAGACATTAATTTTTATACTGAATTTTTTTTCTTTCATATATATATTTATTTCTAATTGAAGCCTTTTTTTTCCTGCTTGATGAGGACCCTTTAACATTTCTCATAAGGCCAATTTAAGTGATGATGAGTTCCTTTAGTTTTTGCTTATTTAGGAAACTATCTCTTCAGTTCTGAAGGATAACTTTGTTGGATAGAGTATTCTTGGTTGTGAGTTTTTCCCTTCCAGCACTTTAAAATATCCTACTACTTCTTTCTGGCTTTCAGAATTTGTACTGAAAATCAGCTAATGTTATTGTGGGATTTCCCTTTTATGTGTCCCCCCCCCCCCCCCCGCTTGCTGCCTTTAAGATTCTCTCGTTTTTAACTTTTGCCATTTTAATTATAATGTGTTTTAGTGTGGATCTCTTGGAGCTCATCTTCTTTGGGACTTTCTGAGCTTTCTAGACCTGGATGTCTCTGTTCACTTACCCAGATTAGAGAAATTTTCAGCTATTATTTCTCCAAATAAGTTTTTTGCCTCTTTCTTTCTTTCTTTTTAAATTACATTTTATTTTACTTTATTTTTTTATAAAGATCTTATTTATTTATTTGACAGACAGAGATCACAACTAGGCAGAGAGGCAGGCAGAGAGAGAGAGAGGAGGAAGCAGGCTCCCCTCTGAGCAGAGAGCCCTTTGTGGGGCTCCATCACAGGACCCTAGGATCATGACCAGGACCCTGGGATCATGACCTGACCCGAAGGCAGAGGCTTTAACCCACTGAGTCACCCAGGCACCCCCTTGCCGCCTCCTTTCTTCTCCTTCTGGTACCCCTAAATGCAAAAGTTAAATATGCTTGATACTGTCCCAGATGTCCCTTAAACTGTCCTCATCTTAATTTTTTTCTGTGTGTGTCAAAACACATGTGTTTTGTTGTGTAATTTCCATTGTTCTGTCTTCCAGGTCATTGATTGCTCTTCTGTATCATCGAATCTACTTTTGATTCCCTCTAGTGTAATTTTCATTTGAGTTTTGTATTCATCAGCTTTGGTTGATTCTTTTTTATATCTTCTCTTCTTTGAAGTTTTTACTGTGTTCCTCCATTCTTTTCCCACATTCATTGAGCATCTTTATGGCCATTATTTTAGACTCTTTGTCAGGTATATTGCTTAGTTCCATTTTCTTAGGGTCTTGGGGTTTTATCTTGTCCTTTTGTTTGGAATATATTTATCTCTCTCCATATTTTGTTTGACTTTCTGTGTTTGTTTCTATGAATTGGGTGGAAGAGCTGCTTCTCCTGATCTTGAAGGAGTGGCCATATGTCGGAACATCCCCTGTATAGGTTGCATGTGCCTAGCAGTTATGGCAGGCTATCTGGAGCTAGAGTAGGTGCAGTTGGGGTCCTAGCATATGCCTTATGAGGGCCACCTTGGGGGGTTGAATGAAGTTAGTGTGGGTGTGCTTAGTGGGTCCTGGTGTGCTGTGTGGGGGCCAGCTAGAATGCATACAGGGATAGGGATGAAGTCCTAGGGGCACACTGTGCCATGGCCACCTTGGTGGCAGTGAGTTAAGTATGGACGGGCGGGGTTCAGGGGTGTTCTGTGCCAGGACCCTTTGTCAGGATGGCTGGAGCTGGGGGGGATACAGTTTGGGGCTGCTTTTATGGGAAACAGGATCGAGTGGGTATGGGCCAGGGGAGTCCCAGGACCCACTGCTTCGGGGGTGTTCTGGGTGTATGGCTTTCCTTGGAGTGGGCATAGCAAGTGGGAATGAGAGGTAGGGGTAGGTTCTGGGGCATACAGTGCCAGGGTCACTTTATCAGAATGATTTGGTCAGGCATAGGCTGGGAAGTCCCCCAGAAGGTGCTGTGCTGGGGCTGCCTTTGTGGAGAAATCTAGGGCTAGTGTAAGCCACGTATTGGGTTATGCTGGGATGGCACCAGCAGGCTGGCTAGAGCACCTGGACCCTTTTTGTCTGCACTATTGAGGGTGAACGTTAAAAATGGCACTTGCTAAGACCTCCAACCCCAGAGAGAGTTTCAGCAATTCCCCATTCATTTATTGGACATTCTAGAATTAGTAAATGGATTTCCTTTATTTATAGTCCAGTTGGCTTTTTAAACTGATGTTTCTTTGCTGTGCCCTAGGGCAGGTGAATCTATGCACAGGGCCCTTCAGTGATATCCCTCCTTACCAGGTCACCGAGTGGGGCCTGGGGTACCTGTTGTTACCATGTCTCTGTTTCTTCTACCCTTCTCTGTATAGTCCCTCTGTCATTTATTGTGCAGAAACTATTCACTTGGCCCTCAGTTCTTCTTCAGGAGGAATTGTTCTATACATGGATATACATTCAGTGTGTCTGTGGGAGCGGGTGAGTTCAGGGTCTTTCTAGACTGCCATCTTGGACCATTTGTGTTGCTTGGCTTTTTAAAATGTGAAATAATGACTTTAAAACTGTGTCAACTTATTCAAGACACACATTCCTTAATTTGAAAGATATTTTCATGATAGAACAAAATTGTCCTGACAAAAATGTAGATAACTGTTCTCAGGTAGAACAAATTTTAAAATTTAAATCTCTTTCTCTCCCTCCCTTCCTTTATTCTGCTCCCCTGCCCCCAACTCCGTATTTTTCACTCTGTACTTTAAACTTGGTAAATCACATCTCTTGCTCATCACTTGTTCAAGTACAGCTAGGCTTTAGTTTCCATACCAAATGCTACTGTGAATCTTTTTCTCCCTGTTTCAGTAGCAAATGAAGACTCTTTTCTAAGATTTGCTAACATTTAATTGATTATACCAAAGTGCATATATGCTGTGCATCACAGCTATTCAGGTTTCTTGTTCTTTTCACACTTGTGTATGTATGGATCATGTTTTTGTTAGGAAGTACTGGACAATTTTTAAATATGTTAAACATGGTGCACAATGGACTATGGAAACTAGTGTATGTTTTCTCTGCCATACTGAGCATATATGAAGTTTATAGGAATGGTTCAGAAGGAGACAATGTGAATAAAATATAAGAATGTGAGAAAAGTATAGGGATTCAGAAAGGGAATTAAAGACTATGAACTGTCGGGGTGCCTTGGTGGCTCAGTGGGTTAAAGCCTCTGCCTTCAGCTCAGGTCATGATCCCAGGGTCTGGGATTGAGCCCCAAGTCGGGCTCTCTGCTCAGTGGGGAGCCTGCTTCCCCCACTCCGCCTGTCTCTCTGCCTACTTGTGATCTCTGTCTGTCAAATAAATAAAATATTTTAAAAAAATAAAAAAAGATAAAGACTATGAACTGTGAAATAGTTTCATTCCTTAGGAGAATCCAAAAATTGTAAGCAAAATGCAGAAGAAGAAAAATAATTTCCCATGTACTCTTGTAGCTTCCTGGAGAAGACACTCCTACCCCCACAATACGAAGATGAAAAGGAAAAAATAAATTTAATTATGTATGTACATATGTACATATGTGTGGGAGCTTCACAAAGATCTAAGACTCAAGGAGTGACCAGAGAAGCAAGAATTTATATGTTTTAAACAAAGAAACAATAAATTTATGAACAATTGATAAAACAGAGGGGTTTGGGCTAGGAGTAGTAAAATGGGAAACAAGTAACAAGGTTTATTTTTAGTCTTTTTGGCCCTAAATTCTCTGTCTCTGATGTTAAGGATACCTTCTACCCTCCTGGTATAGGGAAGGTATCTTTCACATGGGAGATTTATCCCTTTGAGGGGAACAGAGGAGACTCAGAGTATCTTTCTCCCACTATCTGTTTTGAAAGTACCTTCAATTCAAAATAATGTGTCAAAGTAGCATATTTGGGAGTAACATATTCTGAACCCCTACGAAATCTATTAAACTCAAAAACTTTTATTGAGAACACTTATTTTTTTAAACCCATCTGATATGAATATTGTGACAGCTGTTAAGTTAAAGGGTTAAGAAAGTAAGTAATGATTCCTAGGCTAAATAATGAGAAAATGTAAGGAGGTATGTACATTTTGGAGTTGATTAGTATCTTTTGGAAGGATTTGGAATCCCAGTTTTATTGAAAAGGAGGGATTCAGTGTAATATCACCCAAATCTATACGATGACAGAAGATACCAGCTGACATAGGGATTATATCTATACATGGTTTATTTTCTTTGGTCAACTCTAAGTTTTCTAAAACTGAACATTTTGGAAACAGAGTATTTATGGCCCCTTATTTAATATGAACTCTCACTATATTAAATGTTAAAAAAGACATCCAAATTTAGGAAACCACATTATATAATATTCTGTAAGAATACAGTGTATGAGAGAGGAACAAAATACAATAACATAATCATGGAAACTGCTTCTTAGATGAAGTTCAGGTAAGTGAAGATAGGAGACTATAGGGTAAAAAGAGGTGTACATTAGAAACTTTAAATATCCTCTGATAAATTTTGCATCTTTCCTACTTCTCCAATAGTGTGTCATGCAGGACCTACAAAAATCATTCTGCTGTGTGGTCTAAAGTAAACTGAAATGAACCTGTGTCTGTAAATCCCTCAACAGTCAATAAAATGTCTGCCTTTAGCACAGAGCTAGGTGAAGCAGTTCCTTTCTCTTGAGCACAGGGACTAGGCACATCAGTGGGGTCTCTATTTAGCAATACCAATCATAGTGTAGTTCTGCCCCTCAGATGAAGCTTGAGGAAGTTAAATAAATCCTCACTGTGTTTTAGTCACAAAGTAGTGAAACTTGGATGTGAAACCACCTAGTCTGGTTTTAAAGTCTGAAAACTTACATTCTTTATTTCACTGTGTGTAGTGTTGGGGTAGGTCTTTTCTCCATCCTCAAATACTCCCCACCTTTTTTGTTCATCTGTCTCCTCTTCTCCCCATTTATTCTGTTCTTCTCACTCCATCTCCACTTTCTCTTTCTGCCTCCTTTACTTTCTTCCTTTTTTCCCCTGTGTTCCCTCTTTTATTTCTTTTTCATTTTCATATTACATGTTTCTCAGAATCTGTTTTAAATATGTGATGGTTAGCAAAAGCTACAAAGTAATCTGTGTACCTCAGAAATTTCAACATATCAGAGAAGAACCCTTAGAAATGTGGTTAGATGAAGCCCCCTGGCTTCTTTGGGAAGATGGAAAAGAGAACCTTACAATTTTTGGAATATGCTTCAGAACACAGGAATTAAGACAGCAAAATGAGAAATCTGCCATACCCAAGAGGAGTACCTGAACTAATATACACCCCTGCCTCCTAGATGTGAAAGAGACAATGCATGTCCATCTTCAGGGACATGAAGATTGTTTCTTAAGGATGAGGAGGAATGATTTTCAGGGTTTCTCCTGAAAGGTTGCAGTGATTTCTGCATATAAGAGTGTAAGGGATGTCAAGTAATGAGAAGATGCTTATGCTGGAATAGCTAGCTTTGTTGATTATATTTTTGTTTGCTTAAGCACCTATAAACACTAAAGAGGAAATGACTCTGAGTGACATGTCAAAATATGTCACCACAGATGTCAGCCACAAAATGACTGGGTGGGAGGTCACTCAGTTGGTGGTTAATATTCACCAAAATGAAATGGTTGCTAATAACATTCACTGAGACCTCAGGGACACTATGAGGGAAGAAGGGCCTTTTATGGCTTGGATCATTAACTTTAATTAACATTAATGTTAATTAATTAATGTTAGAGGTGTTTTATTGCATTGCTTGAATGCCCTCAACAAGAAAAATACAGAGTGGGAGAAAGAGTTATATTTCATAAAAATTCTCCTAATCAGAGTCTTAGAGCCAATAACATGTCAGATAAATTTAAAATGCAGCATCCCATATTTGCCAAAGGGTAATCTCAAGAGAAATCAGAATGTATAAAATGTATCTGATAATGTCAAATTCATTTCGGTAAAATATGGTTGACTTTATTTTATAGTGTAAATGCAGTTATCAAATAAAGCTCTGTGTTGGTACGGTGAAGAATATAGTTTTCTTATTATTTATACTTTTCCATATACTCTGTAAATGTATGTGTTGTGATTGTTAATTGTATTTCTTGTTGACCTATTTAAGTATTGGTTGGAAGGTATCTTGCTCAGAGTTAATTATTCTGTAAAAAGATAGGAACTTCTTGGACTGTACTGAGGAAACTGTTGAATCCTAAAACAGAAAATCAGTTTTTATTCCCTTAAATGAATTCTAGTTGTTTCTCAGGGGTATAGATTTCAATGTCTTATCTCAGGCTATGGCACAATTATCTCCATGGTGTCACACAAAATTCCCATGAAAACAAATGAGGTTGTTAAGTTCAGCAGGAAAGAAAAAGAAACAGGTCAATGCTCAGAGTACCAGGCTCTGTTTTCTTTCACAATTTCAGACTGTGCTGGCAATAAACGAGTTGTCAAGATTCCCCTAATTTCAGCTTCTTAGAAAAAAATTGAAATGCTGAAAGAACTATTTATTAACCCAGTTTATTAAAATCTTTACATCTCCTTGGCTAGCTTTATGTGGTTGTTTTTTCAGTAGTTTAGATACAAATAATGCTTTTTCTTAGTCATAATTATTAAAAATTCTGACTTAATGAACTCATTTTCATAAAGCTTGAGCATGATTAAATGCATTTTGTCAGCAGTAGGTTACTTTGCAAAAGTGTGTTTTGACTTCTCACCCTGACAGCTGTTCTCTTTGCACTCTGTTTTTTAAGTAATATACTTGAGGCAGGGTGACATCAGTCAAGCCATATTTGAACAGAAGAGAGAGTTCCCTGTGTTAGAATTTCCGGATGCATCATTTAACTTGAAATGATGCGGAATTCAGTTTTTTTCTTTTAAAAAAAAATTTTTTTTTAAAGATTTTATTTATTTCTTTGACAGACAGAGATCACAAGTAGGCAGAGAGGCAGGCAGAGAGAGAGAGAGAGGGAAGCAGGCTCCCTGCTGAGCAGAGAGCCCGATGCGGGACTTGATCCCAGGACCCTGAGATCATGACCTGAGCCGAAGGCAGCGGCTTAACCCACTGAGCCACCCAGGCGCCCCAGTTTTTTTCTTTTTAATTCTTAAATTGTAAAATATGTGAAATAATTTCCTTATTCTATCAAAGTAATCATTGCCATGCCAAGTATAACTCTGCTAAATGGTAGTTCAGGCACACAATAATTAAAGTAATAGACAATGAAAACTGCAATTTTTTTTAGAAGTTTCTACACCAATCAGCTTATTAAAAAATGGCCCTCTCTTTCTCTCAGCTTTCTCACTTTCCCTCTTTCTCCTCTTTTTCTCTATTCTGTGAACTAGGTCCTTGCCTAAGCAAGGCCTATTTATCTGAGTCATAATAAGAGATAATGGTCAAATAGTATACTGGAGGATAAAACTTCATTTCAGAACTATCTTATGTGTTAGAAAATCAGTATTATTACACAGGAGCATGACAGCTTATTAAATTATTTAGTAACACTGACTAAGATTTGTTTTTCGTTTGTTTGTTTACTTTGTACAAGCAAGCTTTATACTGATAGAAACAGCCTGGTCAAAAATATAAGTAAATTAAATAAATAAATTAATTAATTAAAAAATATAAATTTTTAAAAAGAAAGATAGAAAAAAAGACAAGTATCAGGACATTTTGTAAACAAAGTAAGACTGACCTTTGGTAGTTTGGCTTATGAAGATTTATGTCAAATTGTGAAACATACAATTTTGTCATTGAAAAGAGTAGTTCTGACATTTATCTTTGCTGCCTTGCGTTCATCTTACTCACAAATGTAAATGAAAATATCAGGAACATTCATGTCAGAACAGTATCCCCTTATCGATGGCAACCATATAATAGCTACAGATACCAAAGTTCAGCAAAAATCAAAACTTTTCTAGGAAAATGAAGCAGTTATGTGGAATTCATCAAAAAGTTTTATATAGGGGCGCCTGGGTGGCTCAGTGGGTTAAGCTGCTGCCTTCGGCTCAGGTCATGATCCCAGGTCCTGTGTTCGAGCCCCACATTGGGCTTTCTGCTCAGCAGGGAGCCTGCTTCCTCCTCTCTCTCTGCCTGCCTCTCTGCTTACTTGTGATTTCTCTCTGTCAAATAAATAAATAAAATCTTTAAAAAAAAAAGTTTTATATACACATCATTGATATCAGTGGAACCAGATGCATCCCTAAAGTTTCTTGTTTTTTTTGTAACTTTAACTCCTCTTCTACCACCTCAAAAATCGGTGACTTCAGAGATGTTCTCATCTATTTTCCAATATTGGCCAAGATAACTATATTGTCCGATTAACCTAGTATTCAAGAAAATCCAGGGCCAGGAACTTGAAGCAGAAATTTTCTGTAAGGGGCATAAGTACTTGTTCTAATCTAATGTGACTCTTTTGTTTTGTTTTGATTTCTAGTCAGTAGACTCCTATTTAATTGCTTCCTATAATTTCTCAGTAAATTTTATCACAAGAGATACTTACTTCTTGTTAGTGTTTAGTAAATTCTTAATACTAAGTCCTGGCTCATTTCCAGTCTGTAAATTCAATTTCATGTTCTGTTTGAATGTGGAATTCTAAGACTTTGGGCATGTTTGAGCCAAGTATAACTCCTAGGGCACTGTTACAAATGTCCTATTAATGTAATTTACACATCAGCCACAATTCACTAATGCCAGTTAATAAACATATCTATGTTTGATTCTTAAGTAGTAGATGGCTAGACCACAGTCATAGCCATTTATGTTTACTTGGAGCCATATGACTTCCACCAAAGAAATGTGAGTGAAAGAGTTCTGTTATCAGCACAGGGAGTGAAAGAGGTGAGGTCCTAAAACTAATCTTTGAGGAGCTCCCAACAAGTAATAGCTAAGCCGACAAAGATGACTGAGATTTAGTGTACAGTGAAAGAAAAGATGGGAGAGAATTGCATTATAGAACTCTGAGCAAGGACTGTTAAAGAGGAGAGGTTGCCAATGGTGTTCAACACTACTGAGAAACAGAATAAGATAAAGTCTGGAAAATTCCCGTTAAGAATGACCAAGGGTTTGACTGGGAAGATCCTGGTTTATGTCTATTGCCTGAGCTCATTTTTAATCATTTCCTTTCACTTTCAAAAGTGCCCAATATGGATGTTGCATCATAGACTCAGTGTAGTTACTACTGATGTCAGGGAGAGCCACTGTGCATGTGGTACAGGACTGAAAGCCTAATTTGTGTAATTTATTTACTAAGTGAGTGGGAAATGAAGAGAGGGAGATCATTCTGAAATTAACATTAAACTTGGTTGAGAATGAGAAGGATTACTACATTCTTCATCCTTTATCTCACTAGGATAAAGGGTTTCTAGGTTTCTAGGATTTTACCATCTTGCTAACCTTTTTATTTTCTCTGGTTTTTGGCTTTTTCTCTTTTGTTCCTCCTGTCTCTCAGAAGTAGAAACAATTTCCTTTCTTCTCATTAAGAAAGAGAAGCTATATTTAACATTTGCTGCATGTTTTGGCACTTGCCTAAACTTCTTACTCAGATTTCCCCATTTTTTTTTAGAATTTTATTAAGACTTTTTAAAAATAAAGTTAAATTGTTCAGCTGTTACATAATAAATTTTGCCTTTATATTTTTTCCACATGGTATTCCACACACTATCCTACACCCCTCACCACTGAAAACTATGGGGTATAAAATGCATGGTAGTTTTTCCTACCTAAGAGATTTATTCATGATAAATCAACAATATATGTAACTTTGTTCTTAGAATTGTTAGTTCTTCTTAAACAGAATCAAAAGTTTCAGACAATAGTAAGTGGTGAACCCAGTGTTTGTGTTACGATTGAAACTAATCTTTCTATATAGGTGAATAGTATTTGGTGTGTTCTTATGTCCAGAGAACTAACTTGTGCCCTGGCTCCCCACCATCCTTTATTCCATTTCAAGGTAAATTTGGCAAGTCTAACTTTACGGACACTTGACCAAATGTCATCATATTAAAGAGCAGAAAGTAATTAAATTGATTATTTATACAGAGGTAAGTAATATCAGCAGAACATCCTCCTTTGATAGAACCATGATTACTGTGTGTTTTCATATCAAACTATAAATGTGCTCTTTTATATTTTCTTATTTCTTTCTCTCTCTTTTTTTTATTTTTTTAAGAGATAGCAGGTGTGTGAGCAGTGGGGGTCGGGAGAGGCAGAGGGAGAAGGAGAAAGAGAGAACCCAAGCAGGCTTCACACCATGCAGAGTCCAACTTGGGGCTCTTCCTCATAACCTGAGATCATGATCTAAGCTGAAATCAAGAGTGGGTGGCTTAACCAACTGAGCTACCCAGATACCTTTGCGGTTTGTACTGCGAAGCTATTAGCTACTCTCAAGAAATAAAACAGAGAGGGGTGCCTGGGTGGCTCAGTGGGTTAAAGCCTCTGCCTTTGGCTCAGGTCATGATCCCAGGATCCTGGGATCTAGCCCCGCATCAGGTTCTCTGCTCAGCAGGGAGCCTGCTTCCCTTTCTCTCTCTCTCTTCCTGCCTCTCTGCCTACTTGTGACCTCTGTCTGTCAAATAAATAAATAAAAATCTTAATTTAAAAAAAAAAGAAATAAAACAGAGAATAAACTTTTATTAGTCACTATAAGAAAGGTGTTATACATACATATATGGATGTATGTACAGAAGTGTGTGTCTGGGGTGCCTGGGTAGCTCAGTGGGTTAAGCCTCTGCCTTGGGCTCAGGTCATGATCTCAGGGTCCTGGAATCAAGCCCCTCGTCAGGCTCTCTGCTCAGCGGGGAGCGAGCCTGCTTCCCCCTCTCTCTCTGCCTGCTGCTCTGCCTACTTGTGATCTCTCTCTCTCTCTGTGTCAAATAAATAAACTAAATCTTTAAAAAAAAAAAAAGAAGTGTGTTCCTGACACTCATGATATATATATATGTGTATATATATATATATACACATATATATATACATATTTATCTTTAGCAATATCCACAAACTTTTTATTAACCTTAGGCCCAATCTTGTAGAATATTATTTTTTTTTCTGTTTACTCTTTACTTTCAATACATAGTTCATATATTGTAATAATTGAAGCTAAGCATTTTATGATTGCCATTCATTTTTGGGTCTCTGTGGTGAAGGTTGTTAATAAAAATATTCTATTTCATTACATGTGTAGGTAAATAATATATGTTCAATTTCAATTCAATTGATTATGTTCAATCCAAAATTTTAAAATATAACCCTTCTCAGTTTTGATTTCTGATTAATAAATTACCCTTCTTCATACATTGTTTTCTTCACACATTTTGTGTTAAAATTTCACTATAAAAATCTAGTTTTAAAATAAAGGAACACTCATCACCATGAATTTTATATGGTAGGAAAATAATAATAACAATAATGATAAAATATGACAGTTCCCATTTATGTACATATTTCAAGTAGAATAAGATATATGGAGCTTGAATTTGGAAACCAATTCGTGTGACCAAGAAGCAAGTATGTAATCATTACGTATCCTCAGCATCTTGATCTGCAGAGTGTATGTTTTGCTACAATTCAGGCATAAAGATTTACTATAAACTGTTTGAGGAACATATACTAAAATTGTTATTATTGATCTGTGTATTTCCTGTCGTGTAAAATATTGCTATACTGTGATTTCATTGAAGTATAAAATGACCACATTATAATTTTATTTTGGAATTTACAACAAATGTGTCTATACTGATGAAACATTCTAAACAAGACATAACAGCAATAATATTTAAAATGCTTAAACAAGATTATGTCATGGAAGATGTTATCCCACATGTTTCACATGTAATTATTCATTTAACATTCACAGTAATTATATAAGGTAGATATTTGTATCATTTCCATTTACAAGTGAAGAAATCAAGGCAAGGAATGTTTAATGTGCTCAAGCTTTCATGATTAATAACTGTCAGAAACAGCTTTGAGCACCACCAGTCTGCGCTCAAATTCTGTGCTCTTGGCAATAGCATTTCAGTAATGACTAGTATTGTTCAATTTGTGTTCTTGCCAACAATGTTTCATTCATAATTATTAATAGTTGTCTTATTTGTGTAAGGTCTAGAAAAAAATAAATAGGTCTAGAAAAAAATAAAGTACAACTTTTTTTAAATTCTTGGCTACCCAAATGAGAGGGGAAAAAATAACTGTATTCAGACCAATTTCTTTGCCTAAATGAGTGTTTTATTTCACATAGCCAGTGCCATTTTTAATAGCTTCATAAAAAATGTAATTGTTAAAAAATAAAATGCTCTAAGTGTTGGTTTATTTGAACTAGTAACTGCACACATCATCTTTTAGTTGTACACCACATTACCCCTTCAATACATATATATCTTATTTGAAATTGAATTTGCTATGGTAATTAAACATCATTTCTGAATTTTAAAATAGATCATATAATAAAATTTTCTCACAGATAGGGTCTTTAAGATGTTTCTGCAAAACTGTTCTGCTTTTAAATAAAATAAACAATTTATGAGAAAACAGAACACATTATGAAACAATTTTACTCCACTTTTTTGCCATACTTACACTTACAGCTATGTTATGATATAAAGAGAAGAGATTCACACTTGCAATAAATTCTTTTCCATAGAAGGGATGCACTAATGTGCTGTTTAAATGCAGCATTAACATTCTACGAATTGGGACTAAGCCAATTATTTTTTGCCAGCCACAACAAAGAAAAAAAGGCCAATACTGTTTTTTCCTTTGGAGTTTTGTTTTTATTTGGCTGATTGTATCCAGGAGGTGAGAAAACATCCTTTTAAGAACTTTGTTAGCTCATTAAGCATAGATTGTTTTTGTAAATCAGTCAGAAACCTTTCAATATAAAATCCTTTAAGCCATAAATATATTATGCCCTTAGGTAATTTGCCTTGTACTATGTGTACTTCATTGTGTTTCAATTGATAATACAAAATGCCATTTTAATTTGAAAAAAAAAATGGTAATATTCAGATTCTAACACCTTAGCGGATTGAGTAAAGGTTTTAAAAAAGAGCAAATAAGTCTGAGTGCAGAAATGCCTTTTAGCTAGTCTAAAATTTCATGTTAAGAAATTTAGACCTCTGTATCTTGTTACAGAAATACTTTATCATCCTACAGATGCTAACATGCAGTGCTCTCCCTCTGAAGGTCAATCTTAATATTTTACATATTTTGAGTATTAATATATTTGTTTTTTGTTATTGAAATCTTATTATAAACAAGGCATATCATTAGGGTCTGGAAGACATTTCAAGACAAGTGTCAATATACTAAGAAACTAAGAACTATTGGAAGTTAACGGATAGCAACGCAGCCCCTGGGATCTCTAAATAATAGAAATTGAAAAGAGACCAATGGGAGCTTCAGGCAAGGCTTTGTTGGGGCTTATGGACAAGGAAGGCAGCACAGAAGAAAGCATCCTCAGGCAAACTCTCCAAAGAGAGATCAGGGATATGTCCTACAAGAAACTTAGCGGGGAGGAAGGTGGTGTCTGAACATGTAGAGGTGGGGATTTATTGGCACCTACACACTTAACAGCCATGTTTCTTCATGTGTGGCATGTCTAATTAACATGGTAAATCTCCATCCCTGGGTGTGATTTTTAGTAGTATAATGGAGAAAAAATCAGAGAAAGTTCATCAGTGAGGTCTATCTTGTCAGACACTAATTTGATCCAGTTTCTACCACTTTTTGTACCCCAGTGGCTCTTAGTAAGCATCCTGCTTCCACATTCCTGCAAGACATGCTAATGAAAGAGATCAAGTTTTAGCTCTTTGGAGTTTGGGAGATACAGTACTTAAGGGGCATAGAGTTTCAGCTGTCTTTGTATGCTGGATTGGCGATTAGGGTTGAGGGGACCAGGATGAGGGGTCCAGTCCCTGCTCTTTCTCTTAATAATTAGCACGTTTGTAGTGTTATGATGGAGAAATGTACAGAGTGCTCTGGGAAACCAATATTGACCATTCTTTGCCAATTTATTCATGATACATTATATGCAATTGTATCAGTGGGTTTGTCAACATTTTTCATGCATTATACAAATATAAATAAATGTTATTTATTTCCTAAAGTAGGTACAGTTCTAAGAAGACCCCTCATGACCCATTCTCTTGTACAACACTTTACTGAAGGCAGGACTTATAACATTTTTCTGTTGAGTAGGGTTTGGCAAAGTGGATAGGTGTAATTAAGATCTCTAATCAGTCGACTCTAAGTAAATCAAAAGGTAGTTTTCCTAGTTGGATCCATCTGATCCATTAGCCCTATAAAAGAAAATCTAGAGACCAGAGATTGAAGAAATTAGAGACTTTCTTTCCCCTGCTGACCTCGAAGAAGCAAGTCATGATAAGTTCTATAGATTCAAGGAAATAAATTCAGCTAACATTCATGTGAGCTTTGAAGAGGATCTCAGATAGGATTACATTCCTAGTAGAAAGCTCAATAGTTTCATTATTAAATCCTGAGCAGAGGAACCAGTTAAGCTGTTTCTGATCTCCTGACCATGAAATAATAAATGTTTTATTTTGCTAAACTTGTGGTAATTATTAGGCAGCAACATAAAACTAACCCACTAAATATTTTTTTGCCATATATAGTAGATAAGGTTGTACAATGAGAATTATGAAGGAAGCAAAGTAAGGCAGAGTTCCTGACCAGAATGACTTTATTTAGTCTAATTGGGCAAGAAGATGTATATTTATATGTATACATTTATATAAATATATTTGTATATTTATACAAAATATAATTGAATAAGATGAAATAACAAAAGTGAATTGAAGCATAATATGATAAAAATTATAAAATAATACAAATGAAGTGGTTTAATTAATCACTGGGAAGAAGAATAACTGAATAACTTGGGCATCTTAGGAAATCAGATGAGATACTAGTTTAAGCTTTGACAGATTGGTAATTTAAGGAAAGTCTACCCAGAAGGTCATATTAAGTTGAGGAGCAGTCTACAGATGAGAAATCTTTCCTAAAGCTCAGTTGAAGTCTAATTTAATTAGATTAGGTGACCCATACATGTAAGTAATAGAGGTTGATGTTGGAGAGAGGGGACTCAGATCTCATCTTAAATGGAAGGCTAACCAGTATAGGTTTTATTGCATAGGTATGAAGAATATTAATATTACCACTTTCTCACACAAATATCCTATGTCAACAGAGTATCCCATTCTTTTTTTCTCAGTTGTGCTTACCTTAAGAATTGCTTCTCAGTATTTTCCCTTTGATTACTGATATTCTCATTTGTCAAGATCATGCTTCAAATATGAGATGACTAAATGATTCCAGTTTGACTTATTTTCCTCTTAAGTCCTTATCTCTTTTTTTATTAAAGATTTTTATTTAATTGAGAAGAAGAGAGCCAGAGAGAGAGAGAGAGAGCGCACAAGTAGGAGGAGCAGCAGAGGGAGGGGGAGAAGCAGCCTCCCTGAGCAGGGAGCCTGACTTGGAGCTCAATCCCAGAACCCTGGGATCATGACCTGAGCCAAAGGCAGCCACTTTAATTGATCGAGCCACCCATGTGCTCCAAAGTCCATTACCTGTTAATTGGACCCTTAAACATGTGCTTAGCACATAATCTATTTTTTCGTCCATGAAATAGACATCCACACAGCCACAACCTAGATTCTAGCCTTCCGTGGTACTTGTTTTATCATATATATATATTTTTTTTCATCCATTTTATCCTAAATTAATCTACCCAGTCAACAGATTTCTGATACATTTCAAGTAATTTGCAGAAATTAATACAATCTCATCCAATGCTTCGACATTCAGGTCTTTAGCTAAAGTTCAATAGTTATTTGTAGTTTTTTTAAATGTAAAATTTACAAAGAAATGAACTCTGATGGTTAATTTTATGTTTCAACTGCATAGACCATAGTGCTCAGATATTTGATCAATTACTAGTCTGAATGTTGCTATAAAGATAATTTTTAGAAGAGATTAACATGTAAATCAGTAGACTTTGAGTAAATCAGATTACCCTCCATAATATGGGTGGAACTCATCCAATCAATTGGAGGCCTTAAGATAAAAAGGGCTGACCTCCTTCCTGAAAGAAGGAATTCTGCCTGTAGACTGCCTTTTGATAATACATGTTACTTTTTTATCTTACTTCATTATTTCCTTCTTTCCACATATTTTGTTTTTTCTTTGATTTCCTTTATTTAGCATTTTAAGGTGGAAGTATAAATCTTTGAATTTATCTTTTTAAAATAATAACCATATAACCAAAAATATTCTCTCATGCACTCAGTTAACTGTGTGCCATAAATTTTAATGTTCATTATCATTTAATTCAAAATATTTTCTAATTTCCCTCATATTTTCTTCTTAGGTACAGGGATTATTTAGAAATTTATTATCTTGGGGCACCTGGGTGGCTCAGTTGGTTAAGTGACTGCCTTCAGCTCAGGTCATGGTCCTGGAGTCCTGGGATCGAGTCCCACATCGGGCTCCACAGGGAGTCTGTTTCTCCCTCTGACCTTCTTCTTGCTCATGCTCTCTCTCACTGTCTCTCTCTCTCTCAAATAAATAAATAATATTTTTAAAAAAATTTATTATCTTAATTTCTCAAATATTTGCTATTTTACCAGCTATCATCTTAGTATTGATTTCTAATTTAATTCTATTATGGTTGGAGAAATATTGTATATGTTTCAGTCACTGTATTTATTACTTTTGGACCCAGAGTATGATTAACCCATCATAAAAATACCATGTACCTTTGGAAAGTTAGTGAATTATATAATTGTTGGGTATGGTATTCCATAAATATTAATTCCATCATGGTGCTTGATAATGTTCATCAGACAGCCTACATATTTGCTGGGTTGTGTTGTTAATTGGTTCTCAAAAGTGTGGTTCAGGTAAACCACCAAGAACTCTCAAAAGATCCATTTAATAAGCAAGACAAAATGATGGGTTTTAATATAGAAACACTTAAAAACATCACTAATATAGCTTCATTTTTCATATTATAATTAACTTTTAGGATACTAATACTTGCTAAGGTTTGATGTAATGTCAAAAAAGATTATCTTGGGGCGCCTGGGTGGCTCAGTGGGTTAAGCCGCTGCCTTCAGCTCAGGTCATGATCTCAGGGTCCTGGGATTGAGTCCCGCATCGGGCTCTCTGCTCAGCGGGGAGCCTGCTTCTCTCTCTCTCTCTCTCTGCCTGCCTCTCTGTCTACTTGTGATCTCTCTGTCAAATAAACAAATAAAATCTTAAAAAAAAAAAAAGATTATCTTCCATTATCTAAAATCCTTATTAAAATACTCCTTTTATAATCATTACATAAGTTTAAGGCAAGATTTTCTTCATATACAAGCAACTAAACAATATAATTGCAATAGATGAATATAGAAGCTGATACAAAAATTTTTTTTATTAAATTATATAACAAAGAAATTTGAAAAAAAAATAATACCAAACTTCTAAATTTCTATTTTGGAAAATATGGTTATGTTATATTGATAATGTAGTATTACTTTAACATGTAAGGATTTATTGTTGTTTTTTAAAATAAAATAATTAAATAATATATTACCTATTTTTTTTACTCTTATTTGGTAAAATGATAATATCAGTGCCTATAACTTGATGAATAAGTTTTTAGAATATTAGCAGTTCCTTAGACCAAAATGCTTAAGAAAGGATGATCAGATTTTTCAGTCAGTTTATGAAAAAGATGTTAAAATCTTCTATCCTTGTGAAAGGTGTATATACATATTTATGACTGATAAATTGGCCCTTTTGTAATTATGTAATAATATCTTTTTTCCTGTAATAGTCTTTAGCCTTATTGCTTACTATTTAAATAACATACCTTTTTTTATTCATTTATTTTGTCTTTAATCTGTATCTTTATATTTAAAATACATCTCATTTAGGGGCACCTGGGTGGCTCAGTGGGTTAAGCCTCTGCCTTCGGCTCAGGTCATGATCTCAGGGTCCTGGGATCGAGCCCTGCATTGGGCTCTCTGCTCAGCAAGGAGCCTGCTTCCTCCTCTCTTTCTCTGCCTGCCTCTCTGCCTACTTGTGATCTCTCTCTGTCAAATAAATAAATAAAATCTTTAAAAAAAATAAAATACATCTTATTTAAACAGCATATAGTTGTATGTGTGTGTATGTATATGTGTATATGTATATACACAAATATTTATATCATATGTTCTTTTGATAAGGGCACATTACATTTTTTTAAAAGAATTTATTATTTTAGAGAGAGAGCACATGAGGTGGGGGGAGGGAAACAGGGTGCAGAGGGAGAGGAGAGAGAGAATCCCAAACAGACTCTGACCTCATGACCCTGAGATCATGACATGAGCCACCCAGGTGCCCCAAGGGCACATTATATTTTACCATTTACTATTTGTCTGCTACCTGTCCCTAATTAATTATTCTTCATTGCTCATGTTCTGCTTGTCTTTTGGATTATTTGAATATTATTTAGAATTAATTTTTAAGTTATTATTTCCCTTTTTAAAAATGGCTTAGCTCTTCTCAAAGTCTTTTAAAATTAAAAATACACTGAGAATTCTATTTTTGTCTTACTGAATTTTTTGGATGCTTTGGGGAATTGTATATTGTTATGACAATAAGTAATCTAATCTGTGAACATGTCATTAGGTGGGCCTTAATTTAGTTTTTCTTTCATGTCTTTCATAAAATGTTTACACTTTAAACATTAGTATTTCCCAAGTATATAACTAGATTTAATCATAAATAATATACACTTTTTTTTAACCCTTTGGAATAGAATCATTTTGTCCTAAGTCTCTCTACTCATTTAGAAGGATGTTTTTTGTTGTTTATGATGTAAATTTTTAGAACTCTCTTTAGTTCAAATAGTTTGTGGAGTCTTTTGAATTTCAAACAGAGACAACTATGTTGTCTGAAAAGTAGGACAGTGTATTAGTTTAATTTACTAGGATTGCCAAAACAAAGTAGTACAGACCCTGGATGGCTTAAGTAACAGAGATGCATTTTCTCTAGTTCTAGGGGCTAGGAGTCAGAAATTAAGGTGTTGGCAGAGTTGTTTTTTTTTTTCTTTTTTCTTTTTTTTTTCTTTTCTTTCTCTTTTTTAAGATTTTATTTATTTATTGGGTGCCTGGGTGGCTCAGTTGGTTAAGCAACTGCCTTCCGCTCAGGTCATGATCCCCAAGTCCCAGAATTGAGTCCTGCTCCTCAGGATCCCAGCTCCATGGGGGGTCTGCTTCTCCCTCTGACCTTCTCCGTTCTCATGCTTTCTCTCAATCAATCTCTCTCAAACGGATAAATAAAATCCTAAAAAAAATTTTTTTTAATTAATTAATTAATTTGAAAGAAAGTGAAAGCAAGAGAGATCACAGAGGGGGAGGGACCAGCAGACTTGCCACTGAGCATGGAGCCTGATGTGGGGCTTGATCCCAGGGCCCTGGGATCATGACCTGAGCCAAAGGCAGACACTTAACCCACTGAGCCTCCCAGGCATCCCAGGGTTGTTTTTTTCTAAGACCTTTTTTCTTGATTTACTTATGGGTGTCTTCTTCCTCTGTCTTCGTATGGTTTTCTGTACATGTCTGTGCCCACATTTCCTCCTCTTACAGTACACCAGTCATATTGATTAGGGACCACCCTAATGACTTAACTTAGGGTCTTTTTAAGAGGAAACTATCTCCAAATAGTCATCTTCTGAGGTAGCAGGTGTTCCTACTTTCACATAAGACTTGTCGTAGAACACAATTCAGGTTATAACAGAGGATATCCTCTATTCAGGTTTTCCAGCTTTGTTTTGTTGTGGTGTGCTAATCTGTTATTGGGAGCTTAGTTGCATGCAACAGATTTCATTATACTTATTTCAAGCAAAGAAGTATTTATTAAAGGATATAGATATTAACATAAGAGTTTGGAAGGAATCAGGGAGAGGAAAATATCTTCCTCGCATTTTGGCTCTTTGGACTGGTCTAATAATTAAAGTGACACAAGACAGGGGTGCTTGGGTGGCTTAGCTGGTTAAGTGTCTGCCTTCTGCTCAGGTCATGATCCTGGAATCCTGGGATTGAGTCCTGCATTAGGCTTTCAGCTCAGCAGAGAGTCTACTTCTCCCTCTCCTTCTGCTCCTTGACTGCTCATGCTCTTGCACACTCTCTTTCTCAAATAAATAAAATCTTAAAAACAACAAATTGACACAAGACAGAATCACAGGAATAAAGAAAAAATAACATTTAATTTCATATGTATGGCTTTATAGATATGGGCCTCAAGGAGTGAACAAAGTTGACTGTTTATATACCTTTTAGACAAAGAAGCAATAAATTTGTGAAGAACTAAGAAGAAAAACTTAAGCTTCATTATTATTTAATGAAGAAGCTAAACAGAAGTTTGTTTACATAGATTATCAGCTCTGAATTCTTTATCTCTGTGGAGGTGGGGGGGTGAGGGGGATAAGGATGTAAGGATGTGGCTCCACCTCCCACTGCCATATGAGATTTATTTCCTCTTTGCAGGGGCACAGAGAGGAGGACCAGAGTGTCCTGCTTGAACCAGCTGCTTCTCAAGTAACTTTAATTCAAAATAATCAATATGCCATTTTAGCATATTTTGGAGCAGCCTGCCAGAAGCTCCATCAAAAGAAAGAAAAAAATTAGACTGACCTTTCAGAAACCATTTTCAAAATGATTCCTTAAGGACATGCCGATCTTCGAATAATTAAAAATGATGGATTCAGGAAACTACCTCCTCAAATGCTGGATTCCTCAGAAATTCCTTTGTACCTTGATTCTTGATATCATTATTAATGTTTTGTACCCAACAAGGGTTTCCATGAAACTCATTTTAAAATTAAGTTTCATGTAAGTGTCCTGATTTGGGAGAACCTATATCACATGTGAGACCCTAGCTTCAAAGGAGATAGAAATAATAATTTTAGCTCTCTAGCTTAGCAGGAGAATAAACAAACAGTATTATTATAATATTGTTACAATATAATATTAACAATATTATGTATTAATACTATAATAGTCTGCATGATTATGTACACACACATCATTTTATTACAGAAAACTAGACCTTTATGTGTGTTTTAGAAATAGCATACAGTCGGTAACAGTTGTCTTATCATGACTGAGTCTCTTTTTTATGATTAATGTATTTCTAAAAACTTACTTTCTTCTAGTTACAGTTTTAAAAAATTTCTGTTACTGTTTCCCTCTTTCCTGAGGCTTTGGCTTTAAGTTTCTACATTTTCCCCTTCTTTTCCACATACTGATTTCTTTATTTAAATTTTAATATTTTTTAATGGTTACTAAAAGTGTTTTTCAAATACTTTCATATATATTTATGTAAAATAGCTTTTTAGGTTCCAACTTGATTTGGCATTTTTACCTTCTATCTGATGGGACATAGTGGCTAGCCTATTACGATTCACAGTTGAACTTGCTATTATACACATGTGCATCCAACACACACCATGTTATCTTTTAAAGATTATTTATTTGAGAGAGAGAGAACACATGCAGGGAGTAGGGGCAGAGGGAGATAGAGAAAGAAAATCTCAAGCAGACTTCCTGGTGAATGTGGAACCCAACACAGGGCTCAATCCCAGGACCCTGAGATCATGACCTGAGCCGAAATCAAGATTTGGACACTTGACTGACTGAGCCACCCAGGCACCCCCATACCATGTTATTTTTTTGTTGAAGATTTTATACTTATTTTTTTAAACACAAAGAAATGGTCATTTTTGTTAATACTTTATTGATGTGTAATATACAAACAGAATATTTCATATAAGTCGAATGGTTTATCACAGAACAATGCCACTAATACCCAGAACCAATACCACTAATACCCTGAACAAGATATATCACTCCTAGCTCTCCATTGATCCTGCCCTTTTCCCCCTTTCAGTGAGTCCCTTTCCCAAGGGAAACTATTCATTAGTATATTTGTTAGTATATTAAATATTTTGTTAATAGGTTTGCATAGTATTTTTGGGTTTTTTTGCATCCTGTTTCTTTCATATGGAATTATTTTTCTTCATGCAGAATTTCTCACAAAATTTTCTCTAGTTTTGTTTCATAGGTAGTAACAATCCAGGTTCTTATAAACATGAAAATCTATTTTATTCTCTCCACCTTGAATAAAAGTCAATTATACAAATCTCGGATGACCCTAACACTCTGATGAAATTATACAATTTTGTCATTCATTGCCTTTTTATTTTTCAAAAATTATCTATTCTTTTGTGGCTTTAATTTTTTTCTGGGGGAGTGTCTTTAATTCTGTGCAGAGTGATACGATGTTATGATTTGAAATGTTGAAAAACAAAAATAAAACTGACGGCATCACGTTACCTGATTTCAAGCTTTACTACAAAGCTGTGATCACCAAGACAGCATGGTACTGGCATAAAAACAGACATATAGACCAGTGGAACAGAGTAGAGAGCCCATATATGGACTCTCAACTCTATGGTCAAATAATCTTTGACAAAACAGGAAAAAATATACAGTGGAAAAAAGACAGTCTCTTCAATAAATGGTGCTGGGAAAACTGGACAGCTATATGTAGAAGAATGAAACTCAACCATTCTCTTACACTGTACACAAAGATAAAATGGATAAAAGACCTCAATGTGAGACAGGAATCCTTCAGAATCCTAGAGAACATAGGCAGTAACCTCTTCGATATCAGCCACAGCAACTTCTTTCAAGATATGTCTCCAAAGGCAAAGGAAACAAAAGCGAAAATGAACTTTTGGGACTTCATCAAGATCAAAAGCTTCTGCACAGCAAAGGAAACAGTCAACAAAACAAAGAGGCAACCCACGGAATGGGAGAAGATATTTGCAAATGACAGTATAGACAAAAGGTTGATATCCAGGATCTATAAAGAACTCCTCAAACTTGGGGCACCTGGGTGGCTCAGTGGGTTAAGCCACTGCCTTCGGCTCAGGTCATGATCTCAGGGTCCTGTGATCGAGCCCCGCATCAGGCTCTCTGATCAGCGGAGAGCCTGCTTCCCTCTCTCTCTCTCTGCCTGCCTCTGCCTACTTGTGATCTCTCTCTGTCAAAGAATTAAATAAAATCTTTAAAAAAAAAAAAAAAAAGAACTCCTCAAACTCAACACACACAGACAATCATATAAAAAAATGGGCAGAAGATATGAACAGACACTTCTCCAATGAAGACATACAAATGGCTATCAGACACATGATGTTACGATTTGTTTGTTCCAATATGCCGCTCATTTTGCTTTGCAGGCTTGTTTTTGTTTTGAACAGGAACTTCTTTCTCTCTTTCCTTTTGTAGTTCTCTTAATCTAGGCCCCGACTAACTCAGTTGCTATTAGATTCCAAAATGGCAAATTGGATCCATTGTGATTATGAGAGATCACAGACCTATTATTTGAGCTGGTGGATATATGGTTTCAATTCCTTTTAGAGGGGTTTATTTTGTTCCCTCTACTTCCTCAATCCACAGCTTTGTGCGGGCTTTCATACAAAAATGGAAATGTCAGCCATCTATATTTTTCAAATTATTCTTTCACAAATGAGAGGACCTAATGAACCAGGGACACGTGTTTTTTTCTTATGGGCAATTTTAGTCAAACTTTCATCCACTACTCTCTTCTCTTATACCCAGAGCCCTGAAGGTTGTTTCAGTCCTTCTGTGTGTTGATTACATTCCTATCCACAGTCATAGTTATATAAGTTTAAAAAAAAAATTTTAGTTCAGTTCTAGTTTTGTCAGGTTTAAAATATATAAATATTTTTAAATGTGTATTGTACAGATGAATGTAAATGAGAATATCATTGGTCACCTTCTCTGAAAGCCTTGAAATATTTGTAAAACCAGATACTAGATATATAGTAGCTCAATGATAAAAGTCTTACAACTTTGGTAAAAATATGTTTTTTTATAATAGCTTTAATCTTAGAAATAAAACACTCAGTTGCTTTACCATCAAAAGTGGGTGCATTTGGGAATAATAGAGAATTGCAATTCATGGCAAAACCATAGGCAAGTCCAACAAAAAAGGAATGTTACAAAAAAGGAGAGGGATGTTATTTTACAGAGAAGGAGAAAGTTGAGGTGTTGTTTTGAAGGAAAATACACTGGAAAAAAGCAAGAATTCACAAGGATGACAGTTTCTCATTGATTGAGTTGCTAATTGATTTCTTGTATGAGATGCAATGTATATCTTTCCGTGTTGGGACCTGAAACTAATAATTCCTTCCTGTTAATGATTCTTCTGTTGGGGTCTATAACTGACAATTATAATTGACAAGTAAACCATGTAAGATCCCCCTTTCCAGCCTTTCCTTCTAGCCTTCCAAGTACATTTTGTTGAGGCTTCCCTTTATTAATTTTTACAATACGTATGTATATATTACTAGTTTTCAAAGAAGTGGTAAGGCATTATATCAGGCTGAAGTTTTCTATGTTTTGTATTACTTTAATACTTAGGTATTTATTCTATAGCTGATTATTTTGCTTTTCCTTATTTAAAAATCCTATTATTCTGGTATTTTTATTTAAAATTTTTTCCATTGTTAAAAAAATAAATATTTAAATTTAAAGCCCATGGTGCATGTCTCATTCTTCTCAAATTACTGTAACAAAGTACTATATATTGGGTGGCTTAAACAACAGAAATTTATTTCCTCACAGTTTTGGAGGCTAGAAGTCAAAGATCAAATTTCCAGCCAATTCACTTTCTGCTGAGAACTCTCTTCTTGGCTTGTAGATGGCAGCTTTGTCCTCATATCATGGCTTTTCCTCTAAGAATGTGAAGAGGAAGAGTTCTCTATTTCTTCTTAGAAGGCCATACTCTTATTGGCCTCAACCTTATGAACTTATTTAATCTTAATTACTTCCTGAAGACCCTGTCTCCACATGTAGTAATACTGGGAGTTAGTGCTTCAACATACAAATTTGGGAGGGAGGTACATTTCAGTTCTTAAGAGTATATTATATAAAATATATAGTGGATTATACACAAGAAATAATACATTTAGGTCTGGATGAGAAAAGTATCTTATTGAAGGATCAATGAACTGAAAATTGCCTGATTATCTGATATACGGGTACAGTTTTCCAAATATATAAGGACATAGTACTTATTTATTCCATAGATCCCCTTAATGAGATTTATAGGCAATTATATGAACTTGATCATCATGTTCCTTACTATTTTTTTTCAAAGATTTATTTAATTATTTGCGGGGAGAGGCAGAGGGAGAGGGAGAGGGAGAATCCCAAGAAGATTCCTTGCAGAGCTAGGACCCAGATGCAGGGCTGGATCTTACAACCCTGAGATTATGACTTGAGCTGAAACCAAGAGTAGATGCTCAAACAACTGAGCCACCCAGGTGTTCCCACATGTTCCTTCTTATGACTTAATTCCCCATTTTTAAAGATTATTCACATACCATATTAGTTAAATATTTCAAAAATACAAAATAGGCTCTGCTTAACTTTTCCCAGACATCATGTTATATTTGGACTTTCATTTTAATAGTGCTTGTGCTGCCATTATTAATTGTATTCATTTAATGATACTTTGATGATTTGACTCCAAAGGTATCATCAGAGTTGAAAGAGTAGGTATAAAAATACAAATGTGCCACCTTGTTCAGAGTCAGTATCCATCATGAACTGCTTTAGCTCTTTAAAAAAAAAAAAGGAAAAGGTTTTTGTGAGTTGGTTGGAGCTGTTTACTTAAAATGTTCCGTAAATGTAATCTTGCATTCTGGTGAGAAGTATTTGACGAATTTTTGTTAAATCTTTAACTGTTACAGAATATGTTTTACTTTGGAAATATGAGTGAATAACTGTTACTAAAATTTACTTAGCTTTTGATTTTTGACATAAACTATCACTTTTTAAAATTGCATTTGATATAATTAAAGAAAATAACAGATGCATTTTTACATTTTTGCTTATTATATTTTTGCTTAACAATTTAAAAGTAATCTTATTCGAGTATACCTGACACACAGAGTTATGTTAGTTTCAGGTGACATGGTGATTCAACATCTCCTTATGTTATTCTGTGCTCACAGTGTAGTTACCACCTGTCTATTTTTGCTTAACAATTATTAATTATAGACATAAGGTTGCCAGTTTTGTTGTCTTTTCTTTATCTTCAAAATTGTATTGTCTTAGAAACAATGGTGAAAATGGGACTTTTCTCTGTCTATAACTTTGTGAAACTATATTAACAAAGCATGTTTTACTTTATTCATTTTTGAAGAAGTATTATGATGTCTTATTGCTTTCCCATAAATATATGTAACTTTAACACTTTCCTCATGTATCTCATATATTTCCTTTTAAAATTTTAATTATATCATTTCTACTATTAGCAGTTTTCTTTTATGCTTTAAAATCCTTTTTTTAAAGCACTTTCTTTTATGTGTTATGTTTTCTCATACTCAGTAGGAGTTAACAGTTATGATTGTATTAGAAAAAGTCAAGACTCATTTTGAATATTCATGTCTTAATCTTCTCATGAATCCTAGATTTCATATAGAGACACAGTATAACTGCGGCAGATGTGCCAATTTTATCCTAAATTTCCATTCCTTCTTTATTATTAGGAGATCCAAAATCTTTTAAGTGTGGCGCTATTTGTATGCAATTACACCATTGTTGTTTACCTAATCCAGCCATGATATTCTTTCTTTCTTTTGCTGGGAACTCAGTTTCTCACACTCCCGGTAATCAGAGGTGTCCCCATTTCTAGGCAATTATTCCCAAAGGAGAGAGTGTTGGTGGTTTTCAGTTAACTTTTTGCTTTCCTAATGAAAGGAAAAACATGAATTGAGAATCACAGGTGATTCCAACAACCTCTTTTGCAAATATCTTGCATTGCCTAAAACTACAGCAGCCAACTTTGACAATAAATTAACAGGCTTAAAAGCAGAAAGAAGTACCTCCTAAGGTTGGGTAAATGATGACATGATGAAGAAGTCAGTGGATCACTCTTGAAATGCATATGACCACACTTTTTATTTCTGAGAATTAAGTTTTTGTATTGCCCAAGTCACTGTTATAGAGACACCTATTAAACATGATACAACAATGTTTTTAACATCAAACACGTGTGTGTGTGTGTGTGTGTATTTATATATTAGATAATCTAGATAGAATTTGTATATAATAGATAAGAAGGATGAAAAATCTAATTTGGTTTGGAAGAAATGACACGAGTCAAGTAAAAGTGCTAATGTAATCCTTATGGAAAAATAGTACTATTTTGGCTGTATATATTGTTTTCAGAATTAATGTTTACTGGGTTCATTTGGCAGATATCTTCATTCTCTTGATTGCAGTAACAATTTCATACCTAAATCAAAATGGATCAAATTTTAGACATTAAATGTACAGTTTATATATATAAATTATACCTCAATAATGCTGATAAAATATACTGAATGAAAGAATTATGTTGCATATTACTTTCTGGTGTGTCCAAAATAAGAAAACTGGAGTCATTTTGTCCTTACCTTTTATTTCTCAATTAAGGAGCATTTCATATAAAATTGAAAGATCTGAGTTAATAACAATATTAAGAATGTCATTAATAATAAAGGCAATGAGCACTTACTAAATGACTCTTATGTGCCAAGACTGTACTTGCCTTACCTCTCATCTTCCTATCACACAAGCAGGGAGAACTATTGTTACCTTCAATTCAGAGGTGAGAGGAAAACAGTAACCTCAGAGAAGACAAGTCAGTTGATGAAGCCACATGGCTACTTAGGTTTATCAGCTGTGCTTTCAACATAGGGCTATCAAATTCAAAATTTGTGCCTTTTTCAATCTGCTGCTCTGTTCTCTGCATTACTGCACTGTGAAAGCATTCATTTAAAATCTGTGTACTAGTTTCATCATCTGTAAATGTGCATGTCATGCATCCTGTCTACTATATGGAGTTGCTGTGAAGACCAAATGATTTATGATGATGCACTTGAAAACCCTATTAACTGCTAGTCATCGTCATCTAAATTCTCCTTATTCAAGTCAATGGTATGTCTTGACTTTTCTTATATACCATGAATACATACTCAATTACAGAGGTTTCTTTTGTTTGTTTGTTTGTTTTTTGCCCAAATTAGCCTTTTTCTCATGGCTTTATCAAATATCCATATTTGATCAGCTCCTTATAGACATTATAGAGAATCACAATAGAATATATTCTCCATATGTAGACTGTCACAGGCATAGACAGTAAATGGGGTATTCAGAGTTCCTAATGTTGTAATTTGGGTATAGAATTAATAAATACTTGGGAATACTGTGTAAGTGCCTGCCAACAATAATGAGGGGAATAAGGTTCTATCCAACTAAATATCTTCTCTTCAAAACTTGATTTTAAAACTTGTGATAAGATAGGGTGATTTAGGGCACATTGAGTATTCTGTTTTTTACTTTAAGAATAGTGGGTACACCATGTCTGGTAAATTGTTTATCAAATTTTGTAGTTTCCCAAGGTACAAGCGTTGATTAATTTTTGAAGAATTGATTCATAATTATCCAATCATAAACATTCAGACTTATAAGCAAAATGAGTAATTCTTTACTATGAGAAAATTTATTGACAGAGAAAGGTTACCATTGTCCTCACAGGACAAATCTGTGAAACCCCATATGGATGATTGCTTGGTGAGCCAGGAATAAACACAACATGAAATTAGAAATTTTGAGGAAGAGTTCCTTAAGAGAACAAATATTCCCTTATTATTTCACTTATTTGCTTTACATATATTTATTTTGAACTCATTCTATGATCAAAATTATTCTGAGGGTGTAAGAGTGAGAGAAAAACAAGCATGGAGCCAGTACTATGAACAAGACATTTCCTTCCACAGAGACCTCAGTACAATCTCAAAATTCCTTGATTCTCTACTGGAGTTACAAGGTAAAGAATGCCACATATTAAATCTTTGGGAATCCCCTTCCCTAGTCTCCCTATATGTTTTCTATTTACTATGACCACCTTTCTTCAAGTATAATAATACCATTTGCAGTGTTAGAATCTTCTGTAGTCTAGGTAATTAAGCATAGTCCAGTTCCAGCCTAAATTTTACAACTTTATATTATGTAATCTTTCTCTGGCTCTCTTTGTTCATTTGCAGTGAACTTATCCAAATTTGTAATTATCTTTTGATTATTGTATTTACTTATTTATTTACAACTGAGTCATAAACTTCTTTGTTTCTTTTAGCACCTAGAGTGGTGCTTGGCATCTAGGTAGCCTTTCTATAAATTCTCATTAAATGAAAGAATGAAGAAGGAAATAATTGAACACACAATATATAATTTCTTTCTAGTTTCTCTTATAAACCTGGAAAGTAGGCTGTTATTAAAAGAAGTTACATATTTAGTGCAATAACTGCACCATATATCCTTCCACTTGCTACCTTATAAGAAGTATCCTGAATTTTCTAATTTATGGTGGGCACTTCACTGTTTTGCCCATATATTGTCTACATACTTTTCTTTAGGCAGAAAAATATCATGAGTAATGATGTGTGCCCTTATGTATATGAAGAGTTTTATATCTCCCATTGGAGTTTAGATAAAGTAATATAAATTTCAACTTAAACTTTTTATTGTCCAGGGAATTCTCAACTTAAATATCATTTTCTTTATTTTCTTTAATTTTTCTCTCATTCCATCTAAACTCTGAGTTAAATGTATTTTATCTTTTTAAGTTTATTTTGCTTAGGAAGATATAAATATGAAGTTTCCCTAAGGGTTAAAAAAAGATGAAATATATTAAATGGAAAATAATAAAATGAAGTTAAAAAATTTTGTCTATGTGGCTTATCATTTAAAGAATAATTCCTGAAAACTGTACAGCATTTTAGTATTATTATTTACATATGTATTCTGGAAACTTCAAAGCAATTTGCACTTATTTATAGTACTATAGAGTTGTTAAGCTTTCAAATCCTACTCATTGTAATGTTTCAAATATACTTTAAGAGCGGAAATCACAACAAACTTTAAGACAGGTCACCATGAATGACTAAACTTTTAAAAATTATTTGCACAATTTTTTTTTTTACTTTTTAAATTTATTTATTTGAGAGAGAGAAAGTGAGTGAGTGAGAAAGAGAGCATGAGGGAGGGGAGGGTCAGAGGGAGCAGCACTCGAGCCTGGAACTCCAGGATCCTGACCTGAGCCGAAGGCAGTTGCTTAACCAGCTGAGCCACCCAGGTACCCCATGCACATATAGTATTTTATTTAGTTTTTCCGAAAGTAGTTGTTCAGTGGATATTCAACAATAAGTAATAAGATTAACCTGTTTCATGAGTTGAGCAACTCACTGTACATGTTGGTGTCTATAAATGGATTCAAATTCTGAGGAATCACTTAGATGATGAGTATCATGAGGTCAGGGCAGGATTAGGTCATTTCTCAAATAACTTTATAGTCTAACATTTTATAACCTTTTGAGTATTGGAAAAGATGGATGATGGAGCTAAATTTATGGTCAAAGAGGCTTTGCTATACTCTAAAAGAGTTTGTGAAGTGTAATGAATATATAAACTTTTGTATTAGAGTGGGTACTTTAGAGAAGCCTTTCTAGCATATAAAGGCATCTTAGTTGAGGTAATACCAGTATATTAATTATAGGACACTGAACAATTTTTTTCTACCAAAATAATAAAAATGTGTCTTACTGAAAATATGTGCCTTATTGAAAATATGTGCCTTATGTAACAAAATGGAATTTGAGTTTTTTAATCCTAAAAAACCTAAAATAAATAATTTAATAAATGAATTTTACAAAGAGGATGTTTTAAGATTCAGTGAAGCAAGGGATGAGACATAAATCTAAGACAACAATCCAATTTGTTGAATGGAGAGCTATGTAATTGTCAGGGTTAGTTTGTATGGATATGTAAACTACTTATTTATTTACTTTTATTTATTTGGGGGATGGGCGGAGGGAGAGGGAAGGAGAAAATCTTAAGCAGGTTCCATACCCAGTGCAGAGCCTGCCATAGGGCTCAGTTTCATAAGTCCTGAGAGCATAACCTGAGCTTAAATCAAGAGTCTGATGCTTAACCAACTGAGCCACCCAGGTGCCCCTGGATATGTAGGCTTCTTAATAGACACTTCATATGTTGAAGTTCACATGTGTAATTCACTTTTTGTGATAAATAGAATATTAGATCCCTCTACCAGATGTCTATGTCCTAATCCCTGGAAATCATGAATATGCTATCTTACATAGATAGGAAAAGAAACTTGGCAGATGTGATTAAGTAAGGACCTTGAGACAGAGATTATCCTGGATTATCCAAGTGAGCCTAATAAAATCACAAAGATCTTTGAAGGAGGGAAGAGAGAGGCTGAAGAGTCAGAGAGGGAATGGTAAAGACAGAAACCGGGGTCACTGAGAGGAAAATTGGAAGATGCTGCACTGCTGACTTTGAAGTTGGAGAATGGGGCCATGAGCCAAGGAATGCAGACAATATCTAGAAACTAGAAAAAGGAAGGTAATGGAATGTCACCTAAAAGCTTTGAGAATGAAAGCATATCTAATATCCCATTTTAAGGTTCTGACCTCCAGAACTAAAATAACTAGTTCATGTTGTTTAAGCCACTTTAGTTTGTAGTAATTTTTTACAGCAGCAGTAGGAAGCTAATGCACTGGATCACTTACTTGACTGAGACAATATAAGATGGAACATTTTTATGTATTTACTTTTAATGATTTTACTTATTTTTGTGCACATGTGCAAGAGAAAGAGAGAGAATGCACAAGCAGGGGCAGAGGCAGAGGGAGAAGCAGGTTTCCCACGGAGCAGGGAGGCCAATGCAGGACTTGATCCCAGGACCCTGGGATCATGTCCTGAGCTGGAGGCAGATGGTTAAGCAACTGAGCCACCCAGGTGCCCTAGAATATTTTTTTTAAGAAGTATAAATCATATACATGAACAAAGTGATGTGTGTCTTATGATGTCATTATTGGACTTAAAATGATATTTCTTTTGCATCATTAATTTAAAATTTGTGAGATTTTGTTTGTTTAAGTGATTAATAGGGACTCAGGGTTTTTCTGTTTTTTTTTTTTTTCTCCCTTTAGCTGATTAAGGGAGAGAAGTTTTGCTTTCTGTAATTTTCCTTCTCCTTCCAGTCTGGAGTATAAATTTTGTGGCTAGAGCTGTAGCAGCCATTTTAAAATATGGTAGAAGTTTGAGGATGGGTACCTCATGCTACGGATAATGGAGCACATGGAGGGAACATGGGACAGTAATTCCACTGTGGAGTTACTGCATGGCCCTGGATCACCTGTCTCTAGGGTCAGGTTCTGTAAAATAAACAAGTAAGTAAACTGTGCATTAAACTGTGTATTAAATCCCACTTTCATTTTCTTAGTAGCTGATTTCATATCTGTCACATCAATTATAAAATTATATGTTTTCCTAATTATTTGTTTTCTGCTAGTTTCCCTGTTAAATTATAAGCATATAATTTATTCAATTTTTTTTAAATTGCTGTATCCTGGAACCAAAATACATGTCTGGAGTAGGATATTTGAGTAAGTGAGTTAACTTTTTTAAATTTTAGTTTTCCCCAACAGAAATAATAGTTTAATAAAATATTATTGATAGAGTGTTAAAATGAAATAAGATATGCATGTGAGATTTGAAAAGGAGTTAAAAAAATCATAATACATAAGGCACTGAGAGGAAAAAACAAATACATTGAGCAGCTACTACCATTAAGAGCAAAGTGACTTGGACCATCATTCAATTTAATTTTGTGTAACTTTCATAACTGTGTTATAAGTGATGTTATTAACACTTACAAGTGAAGAAATTAAATTCAGGAAGGATAAGTAACTTTCCCTGTACGACACATCTAGTATAGTGCTGGAAGTTGGATTTGTAACAAACCCTGAATCCAGATTTCATATACATTCCATGGTATCACATTATATTCCACAAAGCACATGTTACAAATAACTACATACTATGTAGTATGTAATTCTTAATTTTACTTGAACTAAATGATTGGTTTATAGTTGCTTTTAGTAGTGTTTACATTTAATGTTTATCTTTGTATTATGAAATTTTATCATTAAAATTTGAACAAATTCCTTCTCAGTAGATTATTATTTACCTAAAAAGTGATTTCAGAGTTCTTAAATAGTAATCTATTTAAGTATTATTTTTTAGTCACATAGTCTATGAAAACCATGTAATTAAAAAAAAAATACAATCGTAATGTAAGTTTAATGTGAATTCAAAAATATCATGATTTTGACTCTTTTCTGCATGTAAAGTCACTTGACATAAGCAGAGTTAAAAGGAGAAATCCATCTCCTTCATTTGTTTTATCAGGAGCCACTTTGGCTAATCCTATTGTCTGTGTAGCCAGACGACTGGCACCTCAAAAATTGCTCAGCTACTTCTCTTAAAGTCAGTGGAACTTATACTGTGTATCTCTACTCACCATTTTGACAGTTTGGAAACAGGAGATAATGCATCATAAACAATCAGAAAATGTATACTAAAAAAATAACATAATAGGATTGCAGTTTATTCTATTCCCCTTACTTATCAGCTTCCTGCATGTGGTTGATTTTAAACTTTGTAAAAGAGTCAGAAGATTATTTATAGTTTTCTTTACTAGAAAGTATATTTTGAGCCCAGGTAGGTTAAAATACAAAATATGTTAAAATGCTATTTCTGTTCAATCCAAGACTTTAAAATGATGCAATGTAACAGCATTCTGACTCAAGAAGATGAGTATTTTCAGGAGATAAAAGCTGACATTGATAACAAAGTGTTTATATTAGTGGTTTATAATGTAGGTGTCCCATGGATGATTCTGATAGATCTCTAGTTATGAGAAATATATATTGAATTTGTATATTTTGACCTATTTTCAAGGTGAAATATATACTTTTCAGCCTATAATGTTTCTGTCCAGCAAAAAGGAAACGAGTTTGTGGTATAATCAATATATAGATAATAGCCAGTTTGGGAAAATGAGCAATTTTGACTGCTCTATTTTAGTATGCATTGCATTCCTTAAGAAGTAAAAACACAGAGATTGCAATAGTTCTCACTTTGATAGCAGTTGAATTCTGAAACATTTACATTCAGTTGGCCACATAATAATTTCTGACTTTTCTTATATGTTTCTAAAGTGTCCAAAACCAGAAACAATCCAGTTACTTTACATTTATTGTAAATGAGCCTACTGTTATTATTAATTACTATTGTATACCTTCCTGGAAAGTGGATTATAAAAAAATACCAAAGGATGTACAAAAGAGAACAAATACATGGATTTCACCATAAAATAATCAATGCTTAAGTAATAACACATTTTTTTGGCCCAACTGTTCCTCGTATAATAAAGCATTTTTTAAAGTTATTTTTCAGGGGCACCTGGGTGGCTCAGTGGGTTAAGCCTCTGCCTTCGGCTCAGGTCATGATCTCAGGTTCCTGGGATCGAGCCCCACATCGGGCTCTCTGCTCAGCGGTGAGCCTGCTTCCCTCTCTCTCTGCCTGCCTCTCTGCCTACCTGTGATCTCTCTCTCTCTCTGTCAAATGAATAAAAATAAATAAATAAATAAATAAAGTTATTTTTCAGAGGAACAGATATGCAAAGGGCATTCCTTCTTGTTAGGAGGTTATTTTTTACCTAAAAAATGATTTCAGAGTTCTTAAATAGTAATTTATTCCCTAAGTAATTGTTTTTTAATCACATGTAAGACTAAATGTATGTACTAAATTATGCATATGCATATTTTCATTTAAAAATATTAGATTAAGGAGCACCTGGGTGGTTCAGTTGGTTAAGCGTCTGCTTGCCAGGGTCCTGGGATCAAGTCCTGCATCAGCCTCCTTGCTTAGTGGGGAAACTGCTTCTCCCTCTCGCTCTACCTCTCCCTGCTTATGCTTGCTTGTGCTCACTCTCTCTCTGTCAAATAAATAAATAAATAATATAAAAATATATCAAATTAAAAGTACTTAAGAAAACATATTTTTCATCATTGTCCTTAGAATAGAAACTAATTTGTCTACATTAGGACTAAGATTGAAATGAATTTAATTCAAATATCTAATTTGAAAAATGTGTGAAGTGGAAAAATGGAGAACCAAGAATTACTCATGGATACCATTAGTTACAAAACAATAAGATAATGAAAAAAGAGAAACAGTTTACTATATAACCATAGAGTGCTGTTTCAGAGTATAGGTAGGTGTCTCATGATTGGCTTCTGTAACTGCTCATAAGAGGAGTCAGTTCCTTTACTCATTATCCAAGTGAAAATTCTCAATTCACTTCAGCCATACATTAGCCACCAGAGAGAAGAGGCTCCCTTAACAGCCTTAGAACAATGCCCTCAGATTTTCCCTAGGCCTTGGGTTTGATACCAGCTGGAACAATGAGAGAGACCAATTGTCACAAACTAAGTTGACACTTTAGATAAACAAGTGGACATTGTAAAAAAGAGGGGGGTTGAGTAAATGGAGAACTTGTTCCACAATTATTAGGATAAATAATAATTAAATAATAATACATTATTTCATATAAATATATAACAATAAATAAAATAAATATATATAAATATAATAAACAATTATTTATTATAATATATCATTTTATATATTATATACAGTATATATAATTGTTATATATGATGTAATAAATAATAAAATAAATATATATAAATATAATAAATTATTTATTATAAATAAAGCCATGTTCTGTAATATACTGCCATGTTAGTCCTGGGAATAAAATAATCAGTGTAATAGTCTTGTGCACACAGAAACACACCCCCCAATATATAGATAAGTGACAGAAGTAACACTGAGGAAAATGGGGAAAGGGTGGACATTTCAAATCCTAGTGGGAGTGCATTAAAAAATTAAAATAGTTAAAAAATTAAAATCAATCCTTGTTGGGCAATAAAATAGATCTCATCCGTGTAAATAAATTACTTCATTGTTAATGATAAAATCATAGTGTTAAAAAAGATACCATGAGATACTATCTTAATGAAACCATTATAATAGAAGTTCTTTAATACTAATCTTGAAAGATACTACATTAAAATTAAGAATTCAGTTAATCACAAGATGCCAGAAAGAGAGAGAAAATATGACCGTGAAAAAGCCAAGATGTGGGAGTGAAAGAGCCTCATGTGTAGGAATGGATCGTCAACATGTATTTTTCAATACATATAACCTATAAATGACAAGCGTTCAAAATGTGGAAAGTATATATGAAAGAGTTTTTCTAAATTTTTTATTTTAAAGATTTTATTTATTTATTTGACAGAGAGAGACAGCAAGAACAGGAACACAAGCAGGGAGGAGTGGGAGAGGGAGAAGCAGGCTTCCAGCCAAGCAGGGAGCCTGATGCAGGGTCCGATCCCAGGACCCTGGGACCATGACCTGAGCCGAAGAAGGCAGATGCTTAACGAGTGAGTCACCAGGCACCCCTGAGATTTTTTTTAAATGTACTCTAAAAAATGGGCAAGTAACTTGAAAAGCTATGACAAAAAGAGTAAATCCAAATGTTAAAAATGATAAATGACATTGTATTCTAGGAAATTAAAATGACCATTAAAATGTATTCACAGTAGATACATTCTAGATTCTCAGAAATTTAAAATATCTTGCGTGTCTGGGTGGCTCAGTGGGTTAAACCTCTGCCTTCGGCTCAGGTCATGATCTCAGGGTCCTGGGATAGAGCCCTGTCATCGGGCTCTCTGCTCAGCAGGGAGCCTGCTTCTCCCTCTCTCTCTGCCTGCCGCTCTGCCTACTTGTGATCTCTCTCTCTCTCTGTCAGATAAATAAATAAAAATAAAATAAAATAAAGTATCTAACAATGCCAGAGTGAGCTTGCAGACCAAAGACACCTCCTCTACTATTCTGCTATTAATTGGTATAACTTTTTGGGCACAATGTAACATTATCTAGAATAAGTGAAGATATCCAGAGCCCATGACCCACTCTTAAGTAAATATCTTAAAGAAACTCGGGTATTTGTGAGTGTTTAGATACCTGTTCTCAGCTGTTCATACCAACCTTTCCATTGTGGTTCCCAAATGTGAAAAAATACAATTTTTTTACCCACATCAGAATGGATTAAAAAGAAATCTAGTCTCTTCACACAATGGGTTATTATTTGGCAGTTGAAAAGTGAGCAAATCCCAGTTACAGGCATCAGCCAGGAAAAATCACACACAATAATGTTAGGGAAAAGCCACAAGACAAAAAATAAACACACACTGTAAAATTCAGATACAGGCTAAGCTAAATATATTCCTTATGTTTGTGTCCATAATTAGTAAAATTATCATTGAGAGCAAAGAAATGATTAGCATGAAAAGATAGAAGAATGGTTATTTCTATTCTTTTTTTCTCCATCCTCTCTAATTTGGCTTCTCTTCCAGTTTTTTTTTTTCCTTTTCCTATTCCTCTCCGTCTTTGCTACAACTTCCCTACATAAAGCATTTCTACTTAGAACGAGGCATGTATATCATTAGCCTATTGCCGCTTTCTTTTCAGCAAAACACGTTTCTTGGATAGAAGTTATATTGAATAGGTTTAATGTTGGGTCTCTTACTTGTGTGAGTTTGAATTGGTTGACTGTTTTTCCTGTTAGAATCCTCCTTTGGTGCTTCTGTGTATAGGATAAAGTTAAAAGCTTTTTTTACATAATAGTCACATGCTGTGAACCAGAGGCAAAATGTATTTGCTCCGAGAAAAGCCCATCTGGAAAAGCATCTGTGTATGGAGCCACCAGCCTAATGTGTTTCTAATAGTTTGTTGTCAGTTTCTAAGAAATAACCATATTCAATATAGTTCAATCTGGATCATTCATTATAAGTGTAATAAGAACATTTTTTTTTAATTTTGTCTATCTTCACAGTACTTTTTGCTTTTATTTATTTTCCTTTTTCTTTTGTAATAGTTCTTAGCCTACAGTTTAGGGAACTAATATGTAATGCCAATAGCATATTACAACTAAAGACCAAGAATTAACTCTGGGATTAGTGTAGGGATGCACTGGGCCTACAATGAAGGCATTCTTTTTTTTTTTTTTTTACCATTTATCACTTGTCTTTCATAAAATACCTCTAAGAAGTAGATGACAGTAATTCTTATTCCTGTAAAAATGATACCCCAAAATTGGTGTCAAATAATCCCATGTATAACTGGATATTTCCCTTTCTCTAGTTTATATCATGATGGTGGATAGCAGGAGGTACCTTAAGAAGATTAAGGGAAAACTTAAAATATATATTTGTGATATGATCTCAGGTACTTCCTTAAGTATATTTGGATTTGGTGGTTCTTTTTACTGAAAGGATTTAAGTCAACGCACTAATTCAGTCCATCGAGGACATTTAGAATGATTAAGGATTTGTTTCTTGGCTCAGACATCTGTAAAGTTGATCATATTATTATAACTTGATTATACTTTGAGACATGAAGATGTTTATGGTACTATCCCCAATGTGTCTCTACAATTATCTAGTTATCGCCTATCTTGAAAAGAAAGGAAAAAAGTACTTTTTTTTTTAATTGGGTCAATTTTAGAGCTATACATTTTCCTGTGAGTACTGTTCTGCTGTGTCTCACATCTCATAACTAGTTTTTTATGCTTCTGATTTTGTAAAATTGAGATATGGTTGACTTACAACATTTTATTAATTTCAGGTATATCACACAATGATTTGATATTTGTATATATTGCAAAATGATCACCAAGATAAGTCTAGTCAACATCCTTCTCCATACATAGTTATAGAATTTGTGTGTGATGAGAACTTTTAAGACCATTCTCAGCAACTTTCAAATATATAATAAAGTGTTATTAACCATAGTTGCCATGTTGTACATTATATCCCAATGAATTACTCATTTTATAACTAGAATTTTTATATCCTTTACCACCCCTAACCCTCTACCTCTGACAACCACCAATGTGCTCAGTGTGTTTATGAGCTTGGGTTGGTTTGTTTATTTTAGATTCCACTTATAAGTGAAATAATATGATATTTGTCTTTTCTGTCTAACTTATTTCACTGAGCATAATGCACACAAGGTCCATCCATGGTGTCACAAATGCAAGATTTCATTCTTTTTTATGGCCAGATAACATTCCATTGTGTATATAGACCACATTTTCTTTATCCACTCATCCATCACTGGATGCTTAGGTTGTTTCCGTATCTTGGCTATTGTAAATAATGCTGCAGTGAATGTGAGAATGTATACATCTTTTTAAGTTGGTGGTTTTGTTTTTGGAAAGATACCTGGAAGTGGAATTGCTGGATCATATGGTAATTCTATTTTTAATATTTTGAGGATACTGTTACTGTTTTCCATACTGGCTGCACCAATTTACATTTCTATCAGTTATGTACAAGGGTTCCCTTTTCCCCACATCTTTACCAACACTTATTTCTCCTTTTTTTGATAATAGCCATTCCAACAGGTGTGAGGTGGTACCTCTTTGTAGTTTTGATTTGAATTTTTCTGATGATTAGGAATGTTGGGCTTCTTTTTTATACCTGTTGGCCCTCTTTGGAAATATGTCTATTCAAAATGCTCCACACACTTTTTAAGAGATATTATTTTTCAGAGAGAAAAAGAGAAAAGAACACAAGTAGGGGAACAGCAGACAGAGGGAGAAGCAGGTTCCTCGCTGTACAAGGAGCCTAACATGGGACTTGATCCCAGGACCCTGGGATCAAGACCTAAGCCAAAGGCAGACACTTAATCAACTGAGCCACCCAGGCATCCTGCTCCACACATTCTTTAATGGAATCGTTGGCCTTTTCTATTGGTTTTTATATGTTTTTATATATTTCAGATATTAACCTCTTATCAGATATATAATTTACAAATATTTTCTCCCATTTGGTAGGTTCTCTTTTTATTTTGTTAGTCATGTTCTATACTATGCAGAAACCTTTTAGGTTGATACCGTACTACTTACTTTTTCTTAATAAATAGCTATTTATTTACTTATTTTTTAAGTAAGCCCTACTACCATGTAGGGCTTGAACTCATGACCCTGAGATCAGGAGTCACATGCTCTAATGACTAAGCCAGCCAGGTGTTCCAAGTTGCACTTATTTAGCTTTGTTTTGTTGCCTTTGCTTTTAGTGTCAAATTTAAAAAATTATTACAAGACCAGTGTCAAGAAGTGTATCATCTTTGTTTTCTTCTAGGAATTTTATGGTTTCAAGTCTTACATTTAAATCTTTAATTCATTCTGAGTTAATTTTTGTCTGTGTTATAAGATAATGGCCCAGTTTTATTCTTTTGCATATAACTGTCCAGTTTTCCCAATACCATTTATTGAATACTATCCTTTAACCATTGTATATTCTTGGTTCCTTTTTCATAAATTGAGCATTATACATTAGTTTATTTTTTTTAAAGATCTATTTATTTATTTGAGAGAGAGGGAGGGAGAGTGAGTGAGCAAATGGGAGGAGCAGAGGGAGAGGGAGAGAGAGTCCCAAGCATACTTAGCACTAAGTATGGAACCTGATGTGGGGCTCAGTCTCATGACCCTGAGATCAGACCTGAACTGAAACCAAGTATTGGTCACTTAACCAACTGAGCCACCCATGCACCTTGCATGAGTTCATTTCTGTACTTTCTATTCTGTTTCATTGATTTTTACATCTGTTTTTATGCCAATACCATGCTGCTTTATTTACTATAGCTTTGTAATCGAGTTGAAGTCAGGAAGCTTGATGCCTCCAGCTTTGTTCTTTCTTAAGATTGCTTTGACTGTACAGGGTCTTTTGTCGTTCCATACTTCTGTTTTTTGTTTTGTTTTGTTTTGTTTTTTTGTTTTTGTTTTTGTTTTTGTTTGTTTTTAGGCTTTATTTTTTAGAGCAGTCATAGGTTTACATTAAAATTAACCAAGAAGTACACTTTTTCCATATGCCCCTTGTCCTACTCATATTTTTTTTTCTCCAGTGGGAATTTTTTGATGGAAATAAGACACTTAATAGCACATGTAATTGACATATATCATTGGGTAAGTTTAAGGTATACAATGATGATATGATACATGTATACATTGTAAAATGGTCACCAAAATGTTGAACACATCCGCCACCTCACATAATTACCATTTTGTTGTTGTTATTATGGTGTGATGTAATTATAATCTTTCAGAGTGTAAAATTTATACATATTTATGTCTGTAAGGATGAATAGATGTATGTTCATTCTTATTTTTAATTAATCTCAATGTTTTAGTGTTTATGTTGTTCAAATTTGTAGATTCATGCTCAGCTTGAATGAGTTCTTGATTGAGAGGTGGATTTTAAGTTCACAATAGTTGCTCATTAGAACATGGTGAATGTTTTTCTTAAAAAAAAGTTTTCAGACTTTTTAGATAATGTTTTATGTGACATATCTGATGGAATTTTTAGTGTATTTTGTTTCCGTTGGTGTTTGCTAATGTCTTCTATTGTTTTATCTTTGGGAATTTTAAGAATTTTTATGGTATTCTGAAATTTATTATAATGAGTTTTTATAATATATTTGGATTTTCACTACTTTACTCTTTTAATATGAGTACAGCATCTTTCTTCATTTCTGGGTTTTGTTTTGTTTTTGTTTTTTGTTTTTTGTTTTTTTGGCACCTGGTATCCTATTCTAAAATTTCTTCTTTCCCATAATGAAAATTCTTGGACTTCTCTACCATCTGAATGTCTTATCTTGTCCCTTATACTTTCCTCACTTTGTTGCTTATGCTGTAGTGTATAAAAAATATGATAATCCTTTGCAATTCCAGCCAGTAATTTATTTTTAACAGTTTACTCATAGGGCCAGTTTTTTTTTTTTTAATACCAGTATAGTTAACATACAGCGTTATATTAGTTTCAGGTGTTTAACATAGTGATTCAACAATTCTGTATATTACTCAGAGTTCATTATGGTAAGTGTACTCATTTTTCTCTTTTCTTTTCTTTTCTTTTTCAATAAGTGTGCTCTTAATCCCCTTCACCTATTTCACCAATTCTCCCCTCTCCTCCCCTGTGGTAATCATCGGTTTTCTTCTCCATGGTTAAAACTCTGGTTTTGGTTTGTCTCTTTTTCCTTCATTTGTTTGTTTTGTATCTTAAGTTCTACATATGAGTGACAGTATCTTTCTCCGACTTATTTCACTTAGAATTTTACTCTCTAGCTCCATCCATGTTGTTGCAAATGGCAAGATTTCATTCGTTTTTATGGCTAATAATACTCCACGTTGTGTGTGTGTGTGTGTCTGTGTGTGTGTGTATACCACCTCTTGTTTATCCGTTCATCTATCCATGGATATCTGGACTGTTTCCATAATTTGGTTATTGTAGATAATACTACAACCAAACATAGGGGTGCATATAGCTTTCAGAATTAGTGTTTTCATATTCTTTGGGTAAATACCTAGTAGTGTGATTACTGGATCATAGGGTAGTTCTATTTTTAATTTTTTGAGGAAACTCCATAACGTTTTCCAGAGTGGTTGCTCCAGTTTGCATTCCCACTGATAGTGCACGAGGGTTCATTTTGCTCCACATCATTGCCAACACTGTTGTTTACTGTGTTTTTGAAATTAGCCATTCTGACAGGTGTAAGATGATACCTCATTGTGGTTTTGATTTGCATCCCCAGTGATGAGTGATGTTGAGCATCTTCTCATGTGTCTGTTGGCCACCTGTGTGTCTTCTTTGGAGAAATATTTGTTCATGTCTTCTGCTCATTATTTAATTGATTATTTGTTTTTTTTTTGTTGTTGTTGAGCTGTATAAGTTCATTATAGATTTTAGATAGTAACCCTTTATCAGATAGGTCATTTGCAGATATCTTCTCCCATTCAGTAGGCTGTCTTTTAGTTTGATTGCTTCCCTTGCTGTGCAGAATTTTTTTATTTTGATATAGTCCCAATAGTTGATTTTTGCTTTTGTTTCCTTTGCTTCAGGAGACATGTCTAAAAAAATTACTTTGGCTGATGTCAGAGAAATTATTACTTGTACTTTCTTCCAGGATTTTTATGCTTTTTGGTCTTATATTTAGGTCTTTAATCCATTTTGATTTTATTTTTATGTATGGTGTTTCATTTGCTACTTCTAATGAAATACGGAGGTTCCATGACTCACACTCTGTTGAACTTCTTTGAAACTGTTCTTGAGTAATCCCTTAGTCAAGGGATCACTGAGCTACAAATATTTTATTCGATATCATGTTTTGGTTATGTCTCCGTTTCTTACATGCATGAAGAGAAATAACTTCTGAATTTCTAAAGCAATAGGCGATTTGCCCTGACATAGATAGTAAGGATTATAAAAATATCAACAGCATTAACAACAACAATAAAAAGTACTATAGGACAGGAGTGGAAGTTTATAAAAGAGGGAATGAGATAAGACTTTCCTTAAGTGTTTTTGGGTAAGTTCACAGTTACAATGGCAGTCAGGAAAAATTCTCCATTATCAAGTTTAGAAGTTTGGACCAAAATTTCTTCTTGTCCTTTTAATCTTGTGAATTTTTTAAAATATGTCTTTAAAATTAGAGCTTGTGGTTATTCCACAGGCACTAATATTTTGAGTAAGTCAGTTGTATGTGGTTGACCTTTGACAACATCATCCAGGATGATTTCCTGAACTGTCCCCAAGATTTTGTGATAGTTCCACATATCTGCATTTTAACAAGCTCCCCAGGTGATCCTTCTACTCACAAAAGTTTGAGTATCACAGATAAGAACATTCTCTGACATATTTGCAAACTTAATTATGTTAGAAATTGTGAGAATATGGCAAACAATCTTATTTGTCTGAGAAATGCTGTCAACATGAATACTGATATTCATTTGGGGGAAAGTTAAAAATAAAAGTATCAGTAAAGTACATATATATCATATGTTAGTAACTCTCCATTAACATGAAACAAATATGCCAGATGGTAAATGCCCTACTTACAAAACACCGGGAATTGACTGATCCCCAAGCAGAGATCCCTGGAAAGTAATTTGTGTCACTCAAGGCAAAAAAACATATTGATAAATTGTGCTTCAGTGTTCATGAAAATGATTGGATTCAAACTGAGAAACTTGAACATGTGGCATTACAGAGCAGAGAACATTTAGTTGATTAAATAAAGTTCTCTCCCCAGTATCCCAGACGAGAGAGCAAAAGTAAAAGTTGCTGTACTATGGCTTTCTTTCTTTTTTCTTTTTTTTTGAAAGAGAGAGAGAGAAAGCACACAAGCAGGCAGAGAGGCAGGCAGAGGCAGAGAGAGAGGCAGGCTCCCTGCTGAGCAAGGAGCCCGACGCAGGACTCGATCCCAGGACCCTGGGATCATGACCTGAGCCGAAGGCAGCGGCTTAACCCACTGAGCCACCCAGGTGTCCCTGTACTATAGCTTTCTTAATTGCTGCAAGGTTAAGAAGCATTTAAACTTAACTTTTGGATATATATAATATTTATATATATATAAATTATATATTATATATGCAAATACACCTTACATATATGTATACATATATGTATGATTATATGCATATGTATGTCAATTATTTTTTCAGCTATCACAAATAACTACAGTTGAGTGAGGAAATATATGCTCAGAAACTCCTGTACTTTTAGACATCCTCTGGCAGTAATGTAAGTTTTCTTTGAAAATGTATTATATCAGCAGGTAGCTCCAGCATTTAAATTATTTTAAATCTGAATGGTGATTGTGCATTGATTTTTAAAGATTAATTCTAAATTGTGGGCATGTTTTTTTAAAGATATGTGATAATCTTACCACTAAAATGTGATATTAAACCAGAACTGATATTTATTAAGCACTGTCCTAGATGTTAAACATAGATTTTCTCTCATTTCTCATTTACTCTGAATCAATTAAGAGTTATTTTTCAAATAAGTTTATAAAGACTTGAGGATGAGAAGGCTTAGATAACTCAAGCCCAGATTTGTCTGAGTGATTCCAACCAAAGCTTTCTTTTATACTAAATATCATATATTCCTGATAAAAATTGTTTTATATTTTATATGATATATACATTTGTATCTTTATACTTCCCTGATTTTATACTTAATACTTTTTCGGGGAGGTAGATATTTGGTAAACACAGAGCCATTCACATTATCCATAGATAATCAGTTATAAATCTGGCATATGTGTATGTGTTGTATATGTATATTTTTTTATGCCTGCCAATATATCTGTCAGTATTGTGTATCTGTCATCTATCTAATCCTCTGTATTTATGTTTTTCTTTTAGTTTGTTGTTGTTGTTGCTGTCGTTAAGCATCTTCTTTCTTTTGAAAACAATGCTGGTTTTTGGAGGATCTGCACATTATTCATTTTAGAGAGTGCTTTTCATGAGAATACCAACCTCTTAAGTGGCTCTACTACTCTAATAATAGTTGTACTCTAATAATAGTTGATTGATTCAGGGGTAGGCAGCTGACTTATGATGCTTTCTAGAATGTCTTTAGATGGAATTCAGACGGAAGGCTCACTGTATTGGGTATTGTGAAATAGTCAATGACAATTTCTCCTACCATGTTGAAAAAGACTGTATATAATAGAAGAGAAAAGAAATCAGGATCCATAAAATAGAGTTTGATTAATACTAAAATTTACACTATTTAAAATTTTTCCCTTTTTATTTGAATTTAATGTTGTATAACTATAATTTTGATGTCATAAATAACCCGTGGTTTTTGATATTATGAGAAAAATCATGTGAATGCATAAAGAATAAATAAATTTTACTTTATTTTAAAAATATAAATCCTAAAAATGTGACCAGAAGTACAACAGCTGATGGAGTCTTCCTAAAAATATTAGACATATCAAATGTCTTTTTGATAGCGAAGGAGAAAGACAGAAAGAAGGCAGCCTTCCTTACCACACCATTCCTGTTAATGGAAGAGATTTTCCTACACCATATATCAGAAGTGACAGAAATGTAGAGCATAGCTATTCCCAGAGAGGATCATTACTCTTCACCTCAAAAGTCTTTAAAATTGTTTTATTGATCAGACTCAACTCAGTGGAGTAGAACATGGAAAAGTTTAGTTGTATATAATTTCTACTTTCATTATGTTTTATAGAGTTCCCTTTCCTCTCACTTAATGATATCCTAGGTGATTTGTGTAACTTTCTGGACCTTTTTACTACATAAAAAAATTAATTTAGCTTTTTTTCTTTTTTTACTAATTTTTACTGATAAATTAGTTCTGTTTTCCAAGAGTAAGTGCAGGTATTAGTTTATTAGTGCAGGTATTAGTTTATTAGACATACTTTCAGACAAATTGCATATGTATAAACCCACATTTATTTTATTTGCCCATCTTTTCACACTACTACACTGTGTACTTTGATTTCGACTTGGTTATATTTTTTCAAAAAAATTTTTCAGTAAATGAAAGAACTACTTCCTTATTTTTCAAGGATGTGAATTATTCTATTAATGGATATACCACAGTTATTTAACTGTTTTTTTTTTATTTTTGAATATTTAGGTTATTCTCAGTATTTTACTGTTACATAATGCTACAGTTTACAGTGATTAACCCTGTATATATCATTTCATACTTATTTTAATAAATGAATGGAATAATCTTTCAGTAGTGGAATTCTTAAGATGTTTATTTTTACTTTGATAGATACTGCAAAGTTACACTTCATATAGATAACAGTCATTTATACTTTGTTAGAAATTACTAAAGTTGCTTTATGGTTTCTCCATACCCTCATAAAGCTATTATTTATGAAACTTTTGGAACTTTGCTAGTATAATAAGTAAAAATGGGTGTGCCTGTATCATTTTTATTTTATTTCTTTTATCAGGAATATTTTTATTTCCTATGTTTAGGGGTCATTAACATTTCTTTTGCTTTTTTCTTTTTTAAGATTTTAATTATTTGTTTTGAGAGGGAGAGAGGGCAGTTGGAGGAGCAGAGAGAATCTGTAGCAGACTGTACACGGAATGGAGCCTGATGCAGGGACTCAATCTTACAGCCATGAGATCATGACCTGAGCTTAAATCAAGAGTCAGATGTTTAACTGCCTGAACCACCCAGGTGCCCCAGCATTTCTTTTTTCTGAATTTGTCCACTTATATTCTTTCTTTCTTTATTTTTTCTACTGGTCTTTTTCAGTGTCTTGTAGGGATTCAATGTTAAGAAATCAGTACTGTTGGAGCACCTGGGCGGCTCAGATGGTTGAGCATCTGCCTTTGGCTTTGGTTGTGATCCCACAGTTCTGGGATCAAGCTCCTGGGTCCCAGCTCACTGGGGAGTCTGCTTCTCCCTCTCCCTTTGCCTCTCCCCCTGCTTGAGCTCTCTCTGTCTCTCTCGTGTAAATGAATGAATAAAATCTTTAAAAAAAGAAGAAAGAAATCAACACTGTTTCTTGCTACCAATTTTAAATATTATTTTTCTCTGGATTTTGCTTATAATAATTTTTTCTATGTAGAAAATGTTTAACATATGTCTTTATTTTTATACTTTATTTTATGATTTCAGAGGTTTTATATTCTACTTAAGATATGTGGTTTCTGTGAAAATTACCTTTTTGCGAGTTAGGAAGTAAGAATTTTTTAAAAAATCTAGATTCTTGCTTCTTTAAAAATTCAAAAATTTCTCATAGGTTTGAAGTAGTAATATTTACATATATCAATATCATATTTATTTCTAGGGTTTCAATTATTATTCATTATATGTTCAAATGCCAATACCCCACTGTTTATATAGTGATGTTTTTTGCAATATATTTTAATATAGTATAAAAGATACTTGATCTTTTATAAGATCATTGATCTTTTTTTTCAGGAATTCCTTGTTAGTTCTTTTTTATGTTCTGTATGAACTATAGATTCATCTTTTTGGTTCCAAAAGGACCTATTTACATTTTTGTTTAGATCACATTAAAGTTGTAAATTATAAAAAAAATTGTAAATTATAATTTAGCTTTGCGAGATCTGGCCTATTTGTAAAACTCTGTATCCTCTTGAAGCATATTTTTTCCTTTATTTTATGCAGTATTACATAGATAGTGTATTCAGAGAGGCCATTGCATGTTATTTATTTAATGAATATTTACTATTTATAATAATGAGTATTTGGTAAAACATCTCATCAAATGCACAACTTTACATGTCCTTTGAAAACTTTGCAGCTTCAGATTCTTTGTTTAAAGATGATTTAGTTATCAAAATGATGAGAATGAACATAGGTATTCCTATTATATTCACAATTCAGGTCCAACATATGAATCTTTGAATTGCCCTTTAGAACATGAACATTTTATATTCATGAAACTGATAATTTAAACAAGAAAATGCATGCCTCTGGTTCTTTAATATATTTATTAATTATATTTTTAGAAAATTTCCAAATCATCCTTATGACAGCATGGGGATGTTTCTAAAAAGACATTATATGATTCAAATTAATAATCATGATTTTTCCACTGGAGGATCATGACTGAAAATTTACTATTTTATGGTATACTAAAATATTGAGAAATGGAGAAATGAATTATAGAAACCATATTTATATTTTAACTTAAAAGATAGGTGTTTTTATATCATAACAAAAAGAAAAAAACCTAAAAAGATAGGGTTTATTTTTATGTCCTTCAAAACCAATTTTAAATTTAAGCAGTACCTATGCAGGTATTATGTTGGAAATACTTAGGTTCTCAACTAGAACAATAGTAAATGTCATTTTTATATAAACACTGGAATTGAATAAAGAAAGTACTATTAGTATTTAATGCCAGTAAATAAATAGAGATAGAGAAATTTGCATACTATTTTTAAGTGAGAGAATATATATAAGCCATTCCTGAACATGTCAAGCATAGAAATAAATTTCTTGGTATAGTATTTACAGAGATCATGGATTATGATCTTGAAATTCAGTAATGGGGTAACTGAGTATATAACATAGATGAAATAATTTAACAAAACTTAGATTGACAATTTCAAAGTAAGATTGTTAATGGGATGATTAATATGTTGACATAATGTTATATATATATAATAAGGAAGAAATATTACTCTGTTGAGGTGAGAAAAAGAATACTGAAGAGCTAATATTTATTATGTATGAGAAAGAGAAATAATAGATAAAAAATGAATTAAATTTAACATATATCATTGTTTTATACAGGTTTACAAAGTTCATGTGCATACTTAATAACAAAAACCCTAAATTTTAATATTATGCATTTATTTGAAAGATTGTTGAGGTAAACCTGTGAATTTATACTGTAAATAGTCATAATTTAGTAAAACAATAGGCATGTAATCCAGAAAATTTAGAAACTAAGATATTTGTTTAATGAAGGATACATTGTTTAAATATGATGCTCTGAGATACAGGCTCCATTTTATTCACAGTAGTGATATATTGAGAGAAATTCGAACCATATGCAGAATATCTTAGGATCAATACTTCTTAATTAAGCACATCAAATTCAACTTTGGAATCACTCTCGGACATATAGTGGAAATGCCCAAAAAATTCTCTTAAACTAATTAAATAAGTTAGTTAAAATATGGTATGCACTCAAGCAAAAGAAGTTTCTCAAATAATGAAACTCTTGAAATGTGGAGAAAAATAAAGTTAATTTTTAATTTTTACTTTTCACATTCTTTGAGTGTTATCACTAATGATAGTAACAAAAGTTTACAACAAAATCAACCATATTTCTGCTTTGCTATTTTCCTTTTTACAGATTAAAAATGCTTTTAAGGTTATGTTTATTATTTTAATATTGAACATAGTTAATACTCAATATATAATTAAATATAAATCTGATATATATAATTTAATAGTATTAAAATAAAATCCTCAAATATTAGGTAAATTTGTTTCAATAAATGGAATTAAGTAGCATGTGAAATATCAAAAAATGTGACATTAGATTTAAACAAAAGCAATGATAAAACAGCAGCCAAATTTGTTTAAGACTGTGATGGAGAAGATGATTCATTTATAAAAAAAATCTCAAGTCCAACTCCTGTAAAGATTATTTTCTAGCCATTATAGATTGAAGCATCTTCACAACTGATGTTCTTCTGGAAAAAAAAAAATTACACTGAGACAATGAACAAGAATGAGTTATTTGTATTATGAGATTAAAATATTCAAATATCTTCTCTTTAAAAGTTTATATGTGACATCTTTACAATTAATAATTGTACTCAGATTTAAATCTACTTTATAAAATGTTTTTTTCATTTGTCTCACCATTCTATATTTTTCTCTCCTGTCTAATAGTCTTCATTTAGGTTAAACCATATTTGTTGCTGTTTATTTTTCCACTCAGTTATTACTTATTCACACATACATACAAAATTTACTAATTCTTTAGTGTTACTGTATAGCACACAATCTTGATCTTTACCATTACTAAATAATGCAGGTAGAAACTCTCAACTTTATCTAAGTCATCCTAAGTTCTGGATAGATCTGTAATGTATTTTTCTTCTTTCTTTAAACTTCACAAGATATTATTACTTTTGCTTTATATAGGCAATGCAGTGCTCATGTAGAATTGGTTATATATTTACATTTTTCGTTGTGTAATTCTAGGTTTTTGCATGAGGTCATTGTTTTCTCATGTAGAACTTACTAATATTGTAACTTTCCCAGCTTTGTATTCTTGAAAATATTTATTTTCCTGAATTTTGGGAGGATATTTTTACTGGATGTAGAATTCTGGCTTCATAGTTATCTTTTTTTTTTTTCTCTTTATGAAGATATAATTTCCTTGTTTTCTAGATCCTGTTGTTTTAGTTAGGAAGGGAATTTGCTTTTCTTCCTTTGAGCACACCATGCATATATGTTTGCTTTACCTTTTTGCTTTGTATTTTAGTAGTTTTGTTACTAAGTGTTTAGGCATGGTTTTCTTTGTAATTTCCTTTTCCCCATTCCTAGTATAGCCAATTAGCATTGATGAAAGAGCACCTTTAATGGAGTATAGATTTGACTGTTTTGGATAGTTATATTCCATCCTCATGAGGGTTTTGTCCCTAATCCTAGGATGTGGACCTTTGTAGATCTCAACTATGAAGTGGACCAAGCCTCTCCTTATTCATGCACTCTGAAATCCCATATTGTTCCCTTTATCCCTGTATAATGGTGGTTTAACTTCTCAAACTCACAGCCACAAATTATGCTTCACAAATTCCTCAAAGACAGAAGTGCAAAATTTGAGGTTTACCTTTCTGTGATTCTCTTTTCTTCTGGATCCTGGTTCCTCAAGTTTCAGAAGTTCCTTGATAGTACTGGTGTTCTCAGAGATATTTACTTGGGTCTCTTTTTTTAGTGGGTGAGTTGTTCTGTAGTGAGCCATCCTACCAATACTGGAGGCACATATCCACAGTGGATTTGGGAAAACATCAACTTTCTCTTCCCTCAAACTTGGCTGGAATGTTTAACGAAGTATGGGGTGGATAGTAAGTTCTGCTTTGATCTACTCTGATAATCTTTTTTCAATTTTTGTTGATACTCTTTGTAAATGGAAATGCAGCATTTTGATTAACACCGCAGACCTTGTGACAAACCACCTGGGTTTATAGCTCAACTCTTGCATATACTTACATGTACCTATGACATATTGCTAAATTTGTCTCATTTTCCTTAAAAAAAAAAAACCATCATCATCATCATCATCATCATGATCTTAGTACTGAAGTTTGCTTTGAAGAGGAAAGAGTTACCAGTATAAAGCTCCTGGAAGAATGATATCCTTGATAGTCTTGTTTCTAATTATTTAAAACTGTATGACACATCTCTCAATTTTTATATCTGTGAATGCTTCAACTTCCCTAGTGATGTAGTCCTTAGCAATTCATTGTTACAAAGATTGCCTCATTCAGTGGGTTCTGCAAAATGTAGGTCTCATGTATAATTAATCTAAAATGGTCGTTCGCTGTTGTATTTCATGGACTCTATAATTCACATGAAATTGCACGCAAAATTTTGTCTGTATGCACAAATATACATTACATTTTTTGTGGAAAAGGATTATAGCATTCATTAAAGGTTTAATAGTGTCTGGATGCAGAATAAACAGAAAATGTCCCAGGCACAATTTACAGTGTACTCTGTGAACTACAGGAAAGGGAGAATTGCTTTAAATATGGTTATTGCTGCTGTTGTTGTTATTATTTGGGAGTAAAAAAGCACTTTAAATAGGCTCTAAACATAAAATACTCTCTTCCACTGTGTGATACTAAGCTACATTTTGTGTTACAACAGAAAAACCCCTTCAGCTGCAGATCAGGGAATATTTCCATCTAATTTTTTCACACCCAGTTATGTATTGGTTGTATTGATAAATCATATTATTTATGTCTGTGATGACATTCTTTCTTTCCATCTAACAAAATCCTACCCAACTTAAAAGCCTTTTTCTATAGTGTGGCCCTGTCTCTGAGATTTAGCCAACGTAAGGCAGAATTAATTTTTGTGACTGTTTAAATATATATGGACAAGGGCTTCGTCTTCTTCATTCTTTTTTTCCCCCAATCTGCTACATAGTAGGCATGAGCAAAATATCATTGAACTTGGTAAAATGTGTTCAGAATATTAAAGAAGATACGTGGTCTTTGAATTTCATAGTAGCAGATATGGGAGATATTGCTAGAAGTGAGGTTTATTGGTTTATTTCTAATACATGGTGTCATTGTTTTGGTCAACTCTGCTTCCTAACTCCTACTTAGTATCCTCTTATGGACATACTTGAAAGTAGCATTTAAAAAAAATTATATTAAGTTAAGCAGCAGTTCCATAATTCATGTTATTTATTTAATCAATAACTATTAGTGGATTACATTTTAGGTACTAGTCACTTTGTAGGCCCTGGGGATATAAGGATAAGCAAAAGAAACAAGGTACCTCTATCATGGTATGCATTCAAGTGTGGTGGACAAATGCAAAGAAACAAAGTGTTATCTTATTCTCAAATTATATCTAATCTCTGACCACCTCCCATTATTATACAACCTTTCTGTTATTTTTCTCATTTTGGATGCTTCCCTCCCCATGTAGACTGTGCCTTTTCTTCAGAATCTGCACCACTCCCTCCAATTTTGAGCAAAAATCCTTAGAAGAGTTGTCTTTACTTCTCTCCCTGCTGTCTTCCCAGTACTCTCTTTCCTGTTGTATCTTAAATCTTAACACTGTGCTTTGAGCCACCATCATCTCTCACTTTCATTAGTACAGTAGCCTTTAAATTCTTTCTGTTTTTACCAGTGTCACCTAAGGAGTATTTCAGCATAGTAGCCTGAACGATACTGTTAAAATGTACATTAGCTTATATCACCTCTCTGCTTAAAACTCTCCAGTAGTCTCCTCAGAAACTGGAAGCAAGACTCAAAACAAATGCTGAGTCTTCCCAATGCCCTGAGGGTTTCTACGTGATCTGGCCCCAAGTGCCTCTGACTTCATCTCCCCCCACATTTTATTTCAGTCTCCGCTTTCCCCTCAGCATGTCAGGAATCTTCCTATTTCAGAGATTCTGGACTATTTTTTTCTGTATAATATGCTTTTCCCTGTAGATGACTTCCTTAGGGCTTTTCTTAAATGTATCTTCATAGGCAGGTGTGTCCTAACAAATGTACTTAAACTTACAATACTTCTAACTCAGTTCTTCCAGTTCCTCCTTGTTATTACCATTACTCACATCCACATTTTTGCTGTTTCTCGAACACTCTAGTAATATTCCTGAAGCAGTAATATTCACCGAGTACTCCATATGTACAGAATGTCCTTTTCTTAGATGTACACATGGCTTGTTTACTTCCTTTGTTCGAGTCTTTCTTCAAATGACATTTTCTTAATGAATCCTTTCCTGATGATCTTTTTTGAAATTGCTACCTCCTTTTCACAATTGGTATTCTCTTTCCCAAAATATTATACTTAGTAGAATTTTTCAAGTATAAAATTTATTAATTTTTAAAAATAGTTACCTTACCTATAACTTCCCAGTAAAACATGAATTTCATGAGAGCTTGAAATTTCACTTTGATACATGAACATATAGTAGGCAATAAATAAATACTCATAAATAGCATGACAAGTGGTGTTTAATATCATATAGTTGTAAATGCTATGGAGAATAATAAAGATGGCTGAGTGCGAAAGTGTATGGAAAGTTTGCCTATTTTATTCAGTGTTGTCATGGAAAGGATAAAGGGTGGATTGACATATAGATGGAGAACTGAAGGGAGGGCATAAGCTGGGCTAAAGAGTTCTAGGTGTGGGATACAGCCAGTGTAAATCCCCAAAGCATGAGAATCTTTAGCATATTATAGGAAATGGAAGTAGACCAGTGTGTCTGGAGTTGCTTGAATACTGGGAAGAATAGTTGGAGGTAAGGCCAAAGAAAAAATAGGGCCAGGTCATGTAGGCTTTGAAGATGTTGAAAGAACATTGAGGGGAAAAAAAAGAACATTGGAATTTTATTCTGAGTGATTGGACTGATATTATAGGGCTTTAAGCAGAGGACTTAGATTATCTAATTTAGCTTTTAAAGGATATTTCTGGCTTAAGGGGTAAGGATTGGCCTGCATTAAAAAAAGGGAAACCAGTGAAAAGACTATAAAACAAATGAGGGTTATTTTTAGTTTGGACTAGAGTAGTGACATTGGAGGTAGTAGGTAGAAATTGGTCAGATTACAGTTATGATTTCAACATGGAGCCTGTGGTGTCCTTTAATTGATTAAATAAGGGATGCTAGAAAAAATAGGTAATTAAAGATGATTCCAAAGTTTTGACCTGAGTAATTGGAAGAAGAGAGTTGCCATTAATTGAGATTGACAGTACATGAGCAAAAGAACCTTCAGGGAAGAAATGAAAATCTGTATTGTACATGTTGAGTTGATGTCACTTTAACATCCAAATCTCCAGTTAAGGGGAGGAGTCTAAGATAGTGAAGAATATTTGTGAAACAGTAGTTTTTATTTGATTCATTTCAATTTTAAAAGAGAGATGAAGAGGAGAAAGAAAAACAGTTGATTTAAGAAATAGATAAGAAACCAACAGAAAGTATTATCTGGACTTGAAGACACCGTTTCAAGAAGCGAGTTGTGTGGTATCCCCAATGATAATGATAGCTCAAGTGACATGAAGATTGAAAACTGGATTCATTTTAGGAGTGTGGAGGTTACTGGAGACAAAGGCAAAATCCTTTACACTCTCAGTAAATACAGCCTGTAGAGTTTCAGAATGTGCCCATAGTGAAGGAGTTCTGTGTTTACAGTGAGGGAGCAGGACTTGTAGCAGAGCCTTTGTGTCAGTCTTAACCTCTGTCCACAGCTCTCCGCAGGTTAACACAACATACCTTATAACTCCATTATGACCTTGCAGGTAAGGGATATGACAATGATGATATTAAAATTTTCAAGCCTTAATTGAGAGAGTTTAACATGAAATAGGAGGCTTTAATCTATAATTTATATGGGGTTATATAGTGAGAACTGAAAATACTTCTAAGCATATAGGCAAAGGTCCTGTATTTTAAAGGTCCAGTCTCACTTCTTGGGTTGGTTTACTGCATCAATCTGCTAAGGAAAAAGAAAAAAGAAAAATGCTAAGTATCTGAATCCTTTAAGTCCTTTACCTTGTCTTGGTATTGTCAAAATTTATTGGGCCTGTCAGAAGAAATCATTTGATTCAGCTATACTAGGTCTGAAGTGTCATAAATGCTTTCTACCCAAAGAAATTTAGACTATAATTTATTTCATAAATATGTCTTCTTGATTGTTTCAGGATATTAATGGGAATAAAAGTTAGCTATAGAACTACAAAAAAGTCAACCACACTCATCTCTGTTGACATTATTGTTTGTCAGGCTTTAATCTCTGCTAAATTTTTATATAAATTTTCATAAAATTAAGACAAACATAAGCTATCAGAGAAGGAGCCTAATTTTAGCAATTTGGGTTTCACATAATAAAATATGGTGTAAAATAATTTGCAAGCAGTAAGATATAAAATCAGAAACTAATTAGAAATATAGTATTTTATCAATCGTATCTTCTGCCATTTTCAGCTTCCTTTTAAATCAGAATTGTCTAAAATTAAGGTATGTTAAATATTTTAGATGAATTATCTATCCTCCTGGTAGAATTAATACAAAAATAAAAATGATTTGCAAAGGGTAAGGTTTGAAAAGTTTAATAACCCATATTTAAAATGTAGCAAGACGTTTAGTACTTTCATCAATTCTGGTATTAAAGTCTTCCTAGTCATTTTTCAGACTACACTATGTGTCCTTTAGTAATGACTTCCAACCTTTAAAATGTTGTTGGTGATCTTCCTATGAGGGAAAGTATGTGTTTACTGACTCCTAGTTACCCAATGAAATGCATTGGCAACATGTTAACAGTATGTTTTGAGAGTGATTTATTTTATAATTTACCCTGATGTCAGATATTGAAAACTCAGGACACTTTTTTAAGGGTCATGTATAGCATACCTTGGCTTGTGAATCACTAATTTGTAGCATTGGAAAAAGCTACATTATATAAAATTGATTTAGATGGTTTATAAGTAGCTAATTTCGATGACTAATTATTGATATAATGAGTTAGACTTGTTATGTAATAAATTCAACTTCTTTTCTGTCTTGCTACCAGTCAGATAACCTTTTGTTTATATTTATTTTTTCAGACAGGGGTGGGAGTTTGGGATGGGGGAAAAAGAGAGGGAGAGAGAGAATCTTAAGTAGGCTCCGGGCCCAGAGTAGAGCCTGAGCAGGACTTGTTCTCATGACCCTGAGATCATGACCTGAGCCAAAATCAAGAGGCCATGATAGTCAGTTGAGCCACCCAGGTAGCCTCAGATAACCTTTTAGATACCATATTTTAATTTGAGCAAAGTAGATTAAATTTAAAGAATCATGTAGAAGTGATTCTTGTCTTTGTTTTTATATTTCATATTTGATTCCAGAGATTATACTGTACAGAGGTCTGATATTTAAGGAGTAATATATTATTTCAATAAGTTATGTTTTTATTTACCTAAACTGAAATTTAACTTACTTAGTTTTACCCATAATAAAGGTTATTAATACCAGTTGTTATTAATACAAACTTTTTATTAATACCAGTTATTGTAATAAGATCATTCAAAAACATGTTATCATTCAACTCCTTCTATCAAAATAAAAGAAAATAATTACATGCATTAAGGCAAATTGAAAATAATAAATATATCAGTTTACACATAATTAATATACTAATTAATAGATATTCTACTTGTAAGAGCATTTAAAATAAACTGTAATACATAATTTATTTTTTATTTAATTATATACAATATATGTAATATATAATTTATTATATATTTAACATATATTAAATATTTAGATATCTATATATAGTATATTAATAATAGGTAACAGATTTTCATTTGATGACAATTGTCATATTTACACTGTTTTAACTACTTGAAAAGTTATTATATGATATTTTAGGAAAATCAAAACATTACATGTATTTTATTATTACACCATGTGACTAGGATCTATGCCTATTTGTTGTTTTTTTTTTTAAGATTTTATTTATTTATTTGACAGAGAGAGATCACAAGCAGGCAGAGAGGCAGGCAGAGAGAGAGGAGGAAGCAGGCTCCCTGCTGAGCAGAGCGCCCGATGCGGGGCTCGATCCCAGGACCCTGAGATCATGACCTGAGCCGAAGGCAGAGGCTTAACCCACTGAGCCACCCAGGTGCCCCGGATCTATGCCTATTTGTAAATAAAGTTTAAATTAAGTTAGAAATGGTTTGTCTGCTATTTATGGTGATTCAAGCCTATAAACGTTCACCAGAGAATTTCAAATGTTTTTCCTCTATATACAGAATCAGATGAATGGCTTCATTATACTTTGGGTTATTAGTATTTTAGATACTTCAGCATTTGCCAGCACATTAACAAATCTAAGCATTTGGATGAATTGCTGTGAAATGTGGCCCTGAACTTTCACCTAGATTTGGACTTGTGTCTGGACCTATGTTTTGTTTTGTTTTTTTCTCTAGTGGATTGACCATAGTGGCTAGGATCCCATGAGCGCAGGTAAGAGAGAGGATGGGATAAAGGGGAGGTGGTAGAAATACTCCTCAAAGACTGACAGTGCCTGTGACTTAGATATCCGATACCAAAATCTTAACCAATACTACACAAGAAGGATAATTGGTTGAGAAATTCTGTAACCATGGAAACTTGACGACAGCTAGAACAACTCAAGTACCCCTTGAAAAGGGGATAATTCTAAAGACCAATTTCTAAAGCTGATATAATTTTTAAGATTATTCGAACTCTAAGTGGTTTGAAATTGCCTTGGGGAAGGCTTGGCTTCTGGTTTTTGTTCTGTGGGACCCATGCCAAAGATCACTGTGACTTTTTGTTACTCTCTGTTTCATTGTGAGTCATATGCCTTGATTGCTCTTATTTCTTCTGATCAAGGAAGACTAGTTATACACTGTTTTGTCTCTGTTTGAGCAATTTAGATGAAAAAAAAAAGGTGAGGAAAAGGGAACAAAATAAGTGCAATTGAATAACTTCTTTATTTCTAGAAGTAATACTTTAGAACTGACTTATTTTAGCAAACTCTAAAAATGGTTTCTGACTACTTCAGGAATAGTACAAAGAGCTAACAAATTCTTTTTTTGTTTTTTTTTTTTTGTGATGAGAACTTTTTGCACCCAGTTTTATTGAGAAATAATTGATATACATCAGTGTATAGATATAAGGTGACCAGTATGATGACTTGATTTATATATAATGTGAAATGCTTACCGCAGTAGGCTTAGGTAACATCCATCTTATAGAGATAGAATAAAAAGAAAGGGAAGAAAAGAATAAAGGAAAGTTTTTCTTATGATGAGAACTCTTAGGATTTACTCTCTTAACTTTGTTATATATCACATACCAGGGTCTTATCATGTCGTACACTACCATCCCTAATAGTTATTTATCATATAACTAAGAGTTTGTACTTGTTGACAAACAATCCCAATTATTCCTTAATCCACTCCACCATCACTTCTGGTACCACAAATGTGATCTCTTTTTCTTTTCTTTTTTTTTTTTTTTTAAAGACTTTATTTATTTATTTGACAGAGAGATCACAGGCAGGCAGAGAGGCAGGCAGAGAGAGAGGAGGAAGCAGGCTCCCTGCTGAGCAGAGAGCCCCATGCGGGGCTCGATCCCAGGACTCTGAGATCATGACCTGAGCTGAAGGCAGCGGCTTAACCCACTGAGCCACCCAGGCGCCCCGTGATCTCTTTTTCTATGGTTATTGTTTTGTTTTGTTTTGCTGCCACCAGCGAGGTATGTCATAGAGCAATTCAGAAATTCATAGTTTGTGGTTTGGAAGGGATAATCCATTTTATGCAATTAAAGTATTGTCGCATTAGAATACTTTTGTCAGTTATTCATATAAAATACTAAAATGTAAAATTTTGATGTAAACAATTGTTTAAGATAAAAGTGATGTACATATGCTTAGGAAGATTGGAAATTTTTCATTTTGGAATGTTAACCTACTGCTCCTTCCCACCATGTGCCAAAAGGTAGAGTGACATATTCTTATGATAATTTCCTTTTATGTTTTTGTGATTACCAGTTAAATATATTGGATGTTCTGCATAATGCATGAGGTAAAAAAATTATTCAAAAAGAAGATCTTTCCAAATAGAATCTTTGATAGAACAGATTGAAGACAACACTTTGTGGAACACTCCCTTCTTTTTCACTTTGCTTAACCACTGTAGATAGTGTCCAGGGGACACTTGCATACCTAATAAGAGTTAAGTAACACTTGTTCTGTGCTGATCCTGGCTATAGTTGTGACTTTCCCTTTACTGAGCTCAGAAATTTGGCTCCTCCTCTCTTTAAAGTTGTACCTGGGGGCACCTGGGTGGCTCAGGTGCCTCTACTTTCAGCTCAGGTCATGATCTCAGAGTCCTGGGATCGAGACCTGTGTCAGGCTCTCTGCTCTACAGGGACCCTACTTCCCCTTCTCTCGCTGCCTGCCTCTCTGCCTACTTGTGATCTCTCTCTTTCTGTCAAATAAATAAAATCTTAAAAAAAAAAGACATTAAAATTTATCTAGAAATGTCATACTATTGGAGTGTCTAAAGTTTCTGGTTGGGGCCAATAAAGAATATGTGATGTCCTTCACTTTGCCTGGTAAATCAAAGTGTTATTTTTCTCCTTCTAGAATCTACTCAAATTAATTTCATTCTCTCTTTCTCTCTCTTTACCTTATCATTCTCTCTCCCCCCAGCAAATCCCCCCATAGAAAGCTAGGAGTTATCTATATCTATATATTGCTGTATGTGTGCTTGTATGCATGCGCTTGTGTGTGTTAGCTACCTATGTACATTTATTTTACTACATATTTTTTCCTGTATGTACATGTGCACACATATATGTATATATAGAGAAAACTATGAATATATATTCATTAAATTGTTCATTGAAGGCAGGCCCTAGGTCTTTTCTTTGAAATCTTTAACCAAATTAGAGCTTTCCCAATGAATAGAATATTATGTGAGAAGCCAGAATGATCCTTTCTTGTGACTAAGTAACAAGAATGGCTTGATAGGCCACCCAGGCTCATGGTCATTCATGGTAGGGGTTTGGAAATAAATGAATCTTTTCCATTTTCTTGTGATTAGAGATATTGTTATGATCCTTGACTTTACCTCGAGGAAAAATAGCAGCATGTTTTCTCTAGGAGTCCTACCCATTTTTAAGGTCCTTTGACTCTCTAATGCTATTTGTGCTGTTTTTATGACAGTTGCTCATCTGAAATGGACCTGCACATTCCTTCTTTCTAGTGATTACTAGGTACTTCTTATGCGAAAGCATGAAAGGAGAGGACAAAATATTTATATTCCACTAGATAATCATTGGGTGATTGTCTCAGTAGGGTGATTAGAAACCTTTCTGTGAAGGGCACTGATCGTGATTCTCAACACCTTCCTCACCCCTTTTACACTCTCTCCTGTAGGAACAGTGTTGGGGGATATGGAGTGAGGGAATGCTATATTTCCTCAATTTGTGAGTAGCATTTTGGTTTGAGTTTAACAATGAGGGGTACTTCTAAAGAGATTGAGAAGACAAAAGAGAGATGAGTCTTTTTGTGGTAGCAGCTGTGAAAAAGTTTGGGCTTTGCCAAATGGAAGACTTTTTCCATTGACTTTTAGATATCCTCTTGAGAATCATCCATTCAAGACTCAAAGCAGCCAAGATGAGTAGTGGTAGCTTCCCAAATCTTTGAGCACCATCTTAGATGCAGTCACTTTGGTTTTGTAGGCAGCTGGGATCACTAGTGGTAGCCTCTCTATGCCCCTATTTTTCCTCACCATTATTCCCACAACCTTCCAGTAGCTATAAATATCTCTAAATTCCTGATTAAACCTCATTCTGGCATTAAAAACCAAACAAAAAAGAATCAAAACTTGAGGGGTGTACTGGGGTAGATGGTGTCCTCCCATTGCCAAATTCTTCTAATTTCAGAACCTCAGAGTGAGACATTAGATGGACAAAGGGTTTTGCTTTGTAAAGATGTAATTAACTAAGATGAGGTCATACTGGAATGACCTTATATTCCAATATAACTAGTGTCCATATAAGAAAAAAGGGGACACAGGCAGATGTCACACAGAGACATTGCCATGTGAGAAAGGAAAACAGATGATGGATAGATAGCTATAGCTCCAAGCCAGAGATCACCAAGGACTGATGGCCACCACCAGAAACTAGTAGAGGCAAGGAAGAATGCTGCCCAGTCTGAGAGAGAGCACGGTCCTGTTAACAACTTGATTTCAGACATCTATCCTACAGAACTGTGAGAGAATAAATGTGTTTTGTTTTAAGCCATTAAGTTGGTAGTACTTTATTATGACAGCTGTAGGAAAATAATACAAGCAATTTCTGTTTTCCTGACTAAAGTCTGACCATTGTAATTTATATGTATATAAAATTTTTAAGGAAACCATTCCCATGAAACAGGAACCCAAAACAGATTCCTTGGAACTATCTTGCCTAAACCTTAAGAGTGTGTATGTGTTTTTAAAGGACTTAATTAGGGGTGTCTGGGTGGCTCAGTGGGTTAAGCCTCTGCCTTCCGCTCAGGTCATGATCTCAGGGTCCTGGGGTCAAGCCCTGCATTGGACTCTCTGCTCAGCAAGGAGCCTGCTTCCTCCTCTCTTTCTCTGCCTGCCTCTCTGCCTACTTGTTATCTCTGTCAAATAAATAAATAAAATCCTTAAAAAAAAAAAAAGGACTTAATTAGTAGAAATCTTAAGTGGCATTTAAAAAGCCCATTTTAATTTAAGTTTTCATAATTTCTTTTCATGGAAGGTGTAGTCCTAAACACTTTGAAAATTTGCTGATCAGTTCCTGTGATTCAGAAAACTTTGGTCAGGGATACATTTTTGTTAACAGAAGAGAGAACAGTAAGTAATGTGATGTTTGTGGGGCAAACTGAGATAGCTGAATTTACTCTGGGAAGGTAATGTTGTTGCAGCAAAAAGTGGGAAACAAACAAAGCAACTCATTGTTGACATGGCCAAAGAACATTTGTGTGAAGTTGTTTACAATAGATTGAATACACAAGATCATGCTTATTTGTTACTTACTAAGGCTGATACTTATTCTGTCAATTAGTCTATTTATCCTCACAACAATTTTATGAAGTAGGTGCTTAGATTATCTCTATTTCAGAGAAGAAAATTGGTTGAAAAGGGATTAATCTCCAAATGATACTCATTGACACAAAGCTGAAGTATCTCAAACTGTTTTGATTACAAGCTGTCTTGTTCATTGCTGTCACCTGGCATGGAAGTGTCAGAGATGGGGTTTATAACTAGATGCTCTGGATCAGCATTCTGGCTCTGATGCATCCTGGTCTGGATTAATACAGCCTGGAGGCTTTAGCTAGCTATTCTCAATCACAATTTATTTTATTCTTAAAGTTCCTTTGCCAAATTATTTCTGATTTTCTGTATTCCAGATTCTCCTTCCTCTTTAGGGGCCAGCTGCAATTGCAATACTGACCTCTAATGATATTTAGATTATTTGACCCCACATGAAGAAGTTTTTTCCTCATGATGAAAATAGGACATACTAGTTTCTTACCATTTGTTAAGAAAAAAACTTAGATATAAATGTTTAGAGTATGTTATTTCAGCAATTATAATAATAGATGAAAAAGATGGAGCAAATTAGATACACAGATTCAGCATCTATTTTCTATTTCATATCTCTCAATCGAAAGAACATAAAGCTCTGAGGATCTAAAAGGTAAAAATACCTTAAAATGTTAAATTCCAAGCTCCCAGAGATGCATTGACATTACTAACTTGTCACAGGACAAATGCAGAGAGCCAATTTTTTTTTTTCCCAATGACAGAAATTCTATTAATAAATAGGGATAAATCATATTGTCAAGAAAATATTCTTATTAAAGGTGGGTATTTTTTCTCCTTTCTGGGAGCTGGGCCTGGGAATGATACTATGTGCCAGAGATGAATGAATACCTTTTCTTCTTGTTCAAATATAATTCCTATATTACCTATAGTGTTTTTTATTCATGGTATAAATATTAGTGGTAGTGGTGTGAGATAAAATTAAATCACGATCACTAATATAAGGAAATACAGAGAAAAGCTAGAAGAATCAAGTTTAGTGTTTGAAAAATCAATAAACTTCTCAGTATCTAGCAAATCCAGGGAGGATAATGTTTGGGAGAACCATAGGAAAACTAGATTGTATAAAGATTTAGCCTTATTCATAAGATAAAAATGTGGGAAAAGCAGTATCAAGCACAATATCTATATACAACTGTGGTAGAAAAATACTATTTTCTTAGTTCAAAATGCTGTACCAAAATAGCATAGAGTGGGTGGTTTAGAAATAACAGAAATTTGTTGCTCACAATCCCAGAGGATAAAAGTCTGAGATCAGAGTATAGTCAAGTTCTGGTGGACCCTCTGCGGGGTTGTAAACTGCTGACTTCTCATTGTATCCTCATGGGCGGAGAGCAGGGAGGGAAAGCAAATTCTCCTGTAACTCTTCTGAGGGCACTAATCCCATTCATGAGCGCTCATCCTGTGAACTCATTTCATGCTAATTACCTCTCACAAGCTCCACCTCCTAATACTGTCCCATGGGTGTATTGAGGTTTCAACATATGAGTTTTGAAGGGTACCCTTAACTACATTCTCCAACTCTTACGATTTTGGTTTTTGAAAACTATTGTATAATAAGTGAACACTTTATTAGATTCTTTATCAAAATTTGTTAAGTCAGGAAGGCTTTGGAGTTGTTGGTTAGTCCTTTTGAGGAGCAAAGAATGACAGCCATATTGATTGCTACCATATAAAACTCTGAGAATTTTATGGTGGAAAAACTTATGAAACAATATGGAAAATAAGAGTTCTTTTTTTTTTTTTTGAAATAAGAGTTCTTGATTCTGATGTAAGTAATGAAATGGAAATGGAAATCAAAGGTTAAATAGCTTTTCTAAAGATCAAGAAGCAGGAAGTAGCAGAACAAAAACTGGATAGGGGCTCTTAGCTATGTCACTAATGTTCTGTAAAAGCAGTTGGTGAGGAAGTAACTCATCCTACTTGGAGAAATGATACTGTACATAGAGGGGAATCTCCCAGTATTAATACTTAATACCAGCTTAGTTATACATTTTTAAAATTACTAACTTAAAACCAAGTAATAAAATTCCCTTGAATTTAGTGTTTTTCAAAATAGACAAAGATAATACCAGAGTTGTTCAACTATTCATCAATGTACTATACTTTCATTATGAAATTATTTGGTAAAATATTTAAAGCTATTTAGTAAAACATTAAGTTCTTTATGAATCAGTGCTTAAGCAATCTCATGAAATTTATATGGAGAATACCAATATATTCTGGAAAGAAAGATAAAATAGAAAAAAATAAAACTTAGAAAGAAATTGAAATTTAGGATTTGATGCTTTTTGGAATGATGCAAGAAACAAGTTTTAAACTAAAATGTGTCATCAGGCAACAAGTATGGAAAATTACCAGCTCCTCTGCTTGCAAGGATCTCAGGGCCAAGTACATTTTCTATCATCAAGGATAAGAGAGCTGACCTTAAAATTGATTTACAGGGAAATCTTCATTTCTTTACAGAATTTTATGAGTGCTTATATAGCTTTCATACCTTAAGCAACAAAATGGCAATGGTAGAATTGCCCCTTTTAAAAATGTATTTTTACTCATTTCAAAACAAAAATGAGTTCATACATAGAACTACAGAGTTCAAAAAGGAAAAGAAAGAAAGATAAAGAATTCTGGAAGTGAATTGAATACACTGCTTACATTTAAAAATGTGCATATGATAATTAAGGAGATATGTGGAAGTAAAATGTCTCCAAAAATATTAAGAATAAATGGTTTCAATTTGGAAAATTCATATTTAATTTACCTCATATTTAATTTAAACATGAATAATTTTTTTAAAGTTTTATTCATTTATTTGAGAGAAATAAGGGGGGAAGGGGGCTGAAGGAAAGGGAGAGAGAGAATCCCAAGTAGTCTCTCCACTGAGTACAGAGCCCAAAGCCGGGCTCTATCTCATGACCTGAGAACATGACCTGAGCTGAAAACAAGAGTCAGATGCTTAACTGAGCCACATAGGCACCCCCAATTTCTGTTTTTCAAGGAAAATATTATGTTCTACAATAGTATATATTACACTGGGGACAAAAAGCATATACAATTTCTGTTTTCCATCTCTTTGAAAGAAAGGAGGAGTTGTCAAGAATGTATTAGTTGAAATGCAAATCAAAACTATAGTGAGATATCATCTTACACCTGTCAGAAAGACTAAAATAAAAAAGCAAAAAACGACAAGTGTTCATGGAGATGCAGAGAAAAAACAACCCTCATGTGCAATGTTGGCATAAATACAAATTGGGGCAACCGCTGTGGAAAACAGTATGGAGGTTTCTCAAAAAATCAAAAATAGAATTACTATATGATCCAGTAATTCTTCTACTTACTGGCTGTTCAACCAAAGAAAATGAAAATACCAATTCAAAAAGATCTATGCACCCCTGTGTTTATTGCAGCATTATTTACAAATGCACCATTGTGTTTATTGCAACACTTTTACAAAAGCAACCCAAGTGTCCATCAATAGATGAATGGATAAAGAAGAGGTGATATATATGCACACATTATATATATATTATATATTCATGCACACATTGTATATATATATATATTATATATTCATTATATATATAATATATATAATATGTAATACATAATATATATTATATAATATTATATCTATAACATATATAAAGAAATATTAATGAAATATTACCAAGCCATAAAAAAGGATGAGAACTCATCATTTGCAAAACATGGATGGGTGTAGAGGATATAATTCTAAGTGAAATATGTCAGTCAGCAAAAGACAAATACCATATAATTTTACTCATATGTAGAATTTAAGAAACAAAACAAAATAAAGAGAGACAAAGAAAAAAACAGATTCTTAAATACAAAGAACAAACTGGTGGTTACCAGAGAGGAGGTGGGTGGAAAGTTAGGGGAAATAGATAAAAGGGATTAAGAGCATACTTTGAAATAATCTAAGTATTCATCAACCAGTAAATAGATGTAGTATATTAATATAATAGAATATTATACGCTATTGAGAATGAACTATGAGTATAATGATGAATCTCTCAAATATAATTTTGTATTGAAAAAGGACATATAAAAATATAGGTCACATGTTTCCATTAATAATGTGAAATATAGGTAAAATATATTTATAATGTTAGAAGTTATGACTGTGATGTCCTTGGAGTAGATGGTTACTGAGAGTGTACATGAAGGGTTTTTTGCTGTGTTGGTTATGTTTTTTTCATTGTAGTTTAACATTTTCAAGCCCAGTCTTTGAAGACATGAATTTATTTGAAAATAGCAATAAAGATTCAGATGTTGCAATTCACTCGTTTATTGTAGTAATTATGCAGAATCATTAAAATAAAAACCACGTCAATCCCAACACTGTTTTATTCTAAAAAATTAAAATAAGCTGGGAAAAATTCTTGATGGATTTTGAAACCTCTAGACATAGTAGTATTGTTTAAATCAATTATAGAATTCACTGATCTTCCAAGATCAATTGCTTAGTGCATTGTTTGTGGAAATAAGGAGGTAACTTATCATCAGACAAAAATAATCGTAGCGTGGAAGTACTGGAATCCATTATATTTTAGATGGACAATGCAGTACCTACACATAATTACATTTTCAATTTCTTTCACTGCTTATTTTCCGTGCCAATAACATACCATAAAATGCAAAAATTTATAAATAATTATCTTCAGTTTTCGTTCTCCCTCAATTATCTGAGATATGATATGATAAAAAGAAAAATAATTGTGTATTTTCATATACAATATACATGTGAAAAGTACAAAATATTCCTGAAGAAGCTAACTATTTAAATATTCATAAGTAGAGAAAAGTAGAGTGTTTACAAGATGCAGTTCTAGAAATGAAGGGGGAAATATTTCTCTGTAGCATACAGTACATGCAGTTTTAATAAGTAATATTTTAAAAAGGAAATTATATAAAACAAAAATTCAAATTATAGGCTAGAAAAATCCATAATAAATTCTAGTGTTAGCTCAATAATAATCTAAAATCAAATGCTTCATTTAGCAAATTATTCAAACCAAATCACTTAAATATGTAACTTGGTCTGGCAGAAAACATGTAACATTATACTAAACTAAAAATATGTGATTTTATATTGCAGAGAAATAACAGTGCTTCCAGGTCTTTCAAACATAGAAAACTGTCTCTAGTCTTCTGGTCCCTTTCCTTAAAATCAATCCTGGGGAATCTGTAGATTTAAAGATGAATGTAAATTTCAGGAATTAAGTATTGCACATCAACCTCAATTAATTTGTTTTTGGTTGTAATTGGGTTCTTAGTTTCTTTTGGAAAATAATTGTACCCGTTGGTTAAGACTAAAACAGATTTAGTTATCTCCTATACTGCCTTGCTTACAGTTTATAATGAACAAGAATTACAGAACAGATTTTGCTATCATCACATTTATCCAACAAATATTTATGTGTAAGTCTGCACACACACACAGAAATTTCATAAGATTTGTTCTACAAAGCCTGATTAGGTTCTGGTTTGCAGTTCCTTAAGATACTTCAATCACTGAGCTGCAGTAAAGGTTCACTGTAGATTCATTTTCAGAGGCAGGTATTTCTTATTCCTGTAGTCAACATGAGATAATAGGAAATGCTCCATACCAGTAACTGGCCTAGCGGTCATTTAGGGATTAAGTACAGTTGCCTTTCCTAAAGACCTAGGTTACACATATTGTTGCATATCTATAGTTTCTAAAATATTTTAGCCAATTCCCATAATTTGAAGACTTCTAATTTTGCTAATGGGAACTTATAACTAATGGTTACAATGATTTATTAATCAACCATTAATTTCACCAATGAAAACCTCTCTGAGACCCTCACCATACTGCTAATTAGCAACATTTCTGGTCTTGCTCAGAGGTAAAAGTAGCTGAAATATTTGTATGAATCATATCTGGAGTTTGTGCTTTCTGATAAAATAATAGTTGACTTTCTTTAGAGTACATGCCTAGCCAATCTGAATTATCATTTATTTAAAAAGCCCAGAAACATGCACATATATATATACATCACATGATGTTGTCTGTGGAGGCTCAGAGTTATTTTATTGAAAAATTGCTAACTGTAAAAATATGAAAAACTCTGGAGGGCTGATAGACACTATTAAATGGCTTAAGCACTTGTTTAAGGTAAGGGGAGGTGGAGGGGCGGGTGGCTACAGCCTGCTGAAGAGAGAAGTTGGAGGTAGTTCTAAAAAGAGTAAGGGAGGAAATCTATTTTAAGTTCTGATATTGCTGGTATCTGCTTGTGTAGCTTCAGTACAATGAAGTCCATGCCACTTTCTAGAGCCAGCAGCACCTCATACAGAACTGCCAGTACAGGTGTCAAGGAAGTCCTGTTTTTGAGGAGTTGCTGCTGGACTGAAATGAGTGGGTCACTCTGTTCTTCTTTCTTTTCAGGGTGTAAAAGTGCCATTCTGACTACAGGAAATGCCTGTCCAGGTGGCAGCAAGCAGGAATGATCGTAAGAGCCTTTGTTTGGACTTCTGGTTTTAACTCTGACATGTATAGAGCTTGGAAGTGGTCACTCTCATCCTTCCAAGAAAATTCTAAGAAACCTGAAAATAAATTACTTTCCTTAGGCTTATCTGTAATGAGATACTATTACAGAAATATTAGAATTGGAAAATCCATAGACTTGTCAGTATCGATTGCTGCTTTAGATGCAAAACAATAGAAACTCTTCATGTCTGATGGGAATGAAAATGGTTTTATAAGCCTGTTTTAGTACATTCTTACAGAGTTAAACAGAATCTTACCATATGATCCAGTAATAATATCTGTACTGATTTTCACCCAATGATTAGTAAACTTACGTTTATGCAAAAGCATGTACATGAATGTTCATTGTAGCCATTCCTAATCACCAAAAGCTGGAAAGAAATAAGATGTCCTTTAATAGATGAATTGATTGACAACCTAAGACACTATGATACATTTCAGTACTATTCAGTAATAGGAAAAAATAAAAGCTGTCAAGTTCTGGTTGAATCTTAAATGCATATTCCTAAATGAAAGAAACCAGTCTCAAAAGGTTACATACTGTATGATTCCATTTCTGTAACATTCTGAAGAAGGTAAAACTACTGAGAAGTTAAACTAAAGACCAGCGGTTACCAGGGGTTTGGGAAGGGTGATTTCAACAGGGGAAGCACAGAGTATTTTTAGATTAGAGGGCTATTCTTTATGATACTACAATGGAGCATCAGTGATGCTATGCATTTGTCAAAACTCACAGAACAAGGAGTAAACCTCAATTTATGCAAATTTAACTATGTAGAAGGTTGGGGGAATGCAGGATGGGATGCAGATTTTGAAAAGATATTCCAATGGTATTACAAATACATGGTAGAACCACACTACAGGGTTCTGATCTAAATAACTTTGGAAATGAATGGAGTCTGTAAGACTAATGACAAAAGGAACTGTTCATGAGTACTGTGTTCTGTTAGGTAAGGTGTTTTCCACAGGAATATGGATTAACAGTTCTGAAATTGTTTTAACTACATAGATTTACAGCTCTAGAATTGAGTGATTAAGCAAACACATGCCAAATGGTGGGAGTCAATCTTCTTAGTATTAGAGTGGGATGTTAGGGATAAGCAAGAAGTTGAATTTAGATTGCCGGTGGGGCAGTGGATTAGATTTTGAAACAAAAGTATAAACTCATATTTAGTTTAATATGGACACAGATGGTTGCATATAGAATATGTATATATAAAAAAAGAAATATGTATATATGTATGTGTATCTATACTCTGATTAGTATACACATTTATACCTCATTGCTCTGTCAACAGAGAGGCTTAGAAACAATGACATTCCAGACAAAAAGCAAACCTTGCAGCCCCAACTTGGTTTTAATAACACTCTCCAATAAAAAGAACTAGGATCCTTGGAAAAATCAATGATTGAAAGGCTGGTCAAAGAATATACAAGATAAACCTGGAACTTCTTGTAGTGCTAGAAGTAAGAATGTGCTCAAGGAAGTTGAACAAACAAATGAACCCACAACAATGGGGGTATGTGAGAAGGACACAAAGAAATGAAAGAGCTCAAGTCCAAGGCTGGAACAATTTAAGCAAGAATTTAAATAAAGTAGTAGTATATTTTTGCCTAATAGAAAAAAATATATACCCATGCTGACATAAATATATAACTGGATCGATATATAAATGAGGAGGAAGAGACCTATGTCCTATGCAAAAGAATTCCAAATATTTATATAGATACTCTGCTCTTGCAGAAGTTGACCTTACTCCTCTTAAGTGTGGGCTGTGAATTCCTTTCAAAAAGTATACTATGGAAAGGAGAAAAAAGAGTAAATTTACATGAAGGGACCTGATAAACACTCTGTCAGACAGATGATTAACACCAACAGTGATAGCGTGTGTGGATGGTATGTAACATTGATATTGCATATCAAGAATTGTACTTATGTGGTGTTCCTTCAAAAAAATCCCTAATTGTAACCATGAAAAAAGCAGCAGACAGATACCAACTGGGGGACATTGTAGAAAATATTTCACCTTACTCAACAATCGTCACATCCAAGAGAAGCTAGGGAGACACGATGACTAAATGTCATGAGATATCTTGAATGGAATCCTGAAATAGAAAAAAGGGTACTTGGTGAAATTAATGAAATCTGAAAAAAAATATAGATTTTAGCTAATCATAATGTATTGATATTGGTTTATAAATTGTAACAAGTATACCATACTAATATAAGATATTAATAACAGCAGAAACCAGGTGGTGGGTTTGTGGGAGACCTGCATTATGTCCACAAAACTTTTTTGTAAATCTGAACCTATTCTAAAATAAAAAGGTTATATAAAATTTTTAAAAAGTGTTAACCAAAAACTAGTGTAGTGCATTTTTACTTTTACTAGTAAAGTGCACCTTTACTTTTCACCACTTCCTCAATTCCATAAACTCATCACAATTGCCATGACTGGTATCTGGCATTTGGCATTTGGCCTTTCCTTTAGACATATTACTAATAACTACAGCTAAGATTTCTATAGTCCTTGCTGTGTGCTAGGCACAACTGAGATTTTGCACAAAAATGCATACATGTAAATCCACATGTACATGTGTATGTGTGGTGTGCATGTGTGTAGGTGTATGTGTGTGTAGATTTATATTTAGCATGCATATTTATTACAGACGTGAAATAATTTGACCTTATAGCAACTGTAGTTTTTTATTACTATTCCTGGTTTACAAGTTAGAAATTTAAAGAACTAGTAGAAATAAATTTTTCTGAAAAGAATTACAATTTGCTTACTTATATCTTTAAACTTTCTAAATCTTAACAGAGACATTAATAAAATCTATGAATGCTTTGTGATAATTCACATTTAATCCTCATGAAACCTTATGAGTACTAATACTTTTCCTTTTTAATGAAGCATAAAGAGATTTAAGTAAATTTCCTACATGCCACAGTGGTAAATCTTACCAGCAGTGTGCTTTGAATAAAAGGGACCTGATTGCATATTAATGTGCTTATCCACTTTTCTATCATGACTCCCAAATTCCATGTTGAAAGATTTCATGAAATAAACAGGAGAGAAAAATAAATCCCACTCCTATATATAGTATATGAAATTTAAGTATATAGAAAACCAAAAAATAATTTTTAATTTTCTAAGAGTTCAGAAGGTCATTCTAAGAATCATACTGTATCAGATTTGTCAATAGCAATATTGGATAAAAGAAAATAGATTTTTGGTAGGGGTGTGTGTGCGTGCGTGCGTGCGTGTGTGTGTCTTACAGGAAATTACTTTGGCCTCTACATTTTGTATTTACTCAAATTTTCATTTAAATGTGAGGAACTAATAAAACACCATCAGATATATAAGTCATCTTGATTTTGGCATATAAAATCCATCTTGAAAATATTTTGGAGGGATATTTATATTCAGAGAAGAAATTAGTGAAATGCTTGAAGAGTTATAGAAAGCATGATAAAATATTTTGACACAGCTTCTTAAACCAGTTTATTATTTTCAAGGAATTTTTAAGGACTTATTTTCAAAGAATATGTAACATTATTCCAGATCATGTTTCATTTTTTTCTGCTAAATGAGAAAATGAGAGTATTCTAAAATACTACTTTTGTGAAAGTATGTATGTGTGTATGTGTATATATAAAATACTGATTATGTTAGAAGTTAATTAGTGTAAATTGACATAAATGATTGTCTAGTAGTGGAATTCCATAGGTACAAATTTAGAATGCATAACTATTAATCCAATGGAGAAAACCTGACCTCATTTTAAAGCAGGAAATTTGCGGGGGAGCTAAGAAAAACAATATTGTAAATGGAAAATATGAAATCACATAGTAGAAGAAAATTTTAACAGTCATCTGTTAACAAATTTGTTAATATGTTAATTTGTTAGTATGTTAACATATTTATTAAAATATAACACAACTGTCTTAAACTCACAAACTAAAATCCAAAGATTTTTCGGATTGGATAAAACAAGATTGGATAATATGTTACCTAAATAACAATAAACATACATTTAAACACACATATACACGGAGGGTGAGAGATGGGAAATGCTTAAGAAAAAGGCAAAAGATTTTAGTGATCCAAATGTCACCTTATTTACTGGTAAAATTAACAATGGAACAAGTATTTATGAACCTAACAGACCCATAAAATATATTAAATAAAGCTGGCAAAACTAGAGGGAGATCAGTTAAAAAAAATGTATTTGGGATATGTTACTATTTTAAGAGATCTTTATACATGAAGCCTTAACAAATTAGTAGAAGTATCAAGTATTTAAATAACAATTCATGTGCATACATAATATATAAAACATACCACAGGACAGTAATAAAAATGAATAAATAAATAGCATAATAGGCAAAAAATGGTTAAAAGGGCCAGTGGAATTCATTCCTTCTGTATTCTCTGGGAAAAATATAACAAATTAGAAATGGATCTCAAATAGATGCAATGTGATAGGAAACTAACATACTGTTAAATAATTCTTGGGTCACAAAATGAAGAGTCTAAGGCAGATAAAGCAAGCACAAATAGAAATGTTCAGAGCTGCTAAAAGTGCCAAAATATATATAAGGAGTGATTTAAATAAAATTATTCATTATAGTCACTATAAAATATAAAATTGTTCATTATAGTCACTATATAGTCACTTAAAAATATTTTAAGCATATTAAATAGGGCAAGAGTGTAAAAATGTTTGTAGGAGATTTTCACAGACACCCTTTGAAGGGGCAGTGTCATTTCTATTCTAAAATAATATTTACTAGGACAAAAATTTTTAAAAACTTAATTTATCTTTTTATAGTATAAGTTACATGCACATTTGCATTTCAAGAATACATCATGAGATTAACAATTGTTGGGCAATTTTATAGGTATATTTAAAAATATAGGGACACCTGGGTGGCTCAGTTAGTCAAGTGGCTACCTTCGGCTCAGGTCATGATCCCAGGGTCCTGAGAT